>NC_056615.1:5908514-6110873 GCF_018340385.1 Cyprinus carpio
TATATTACCTCCATCAATATAAAGACATGTATTTTGCACTATATAAAGTATTATGCTTACAATGCAAACTCGATTGTACCATAAGAATCAGTTGTTTTTTTTTTCTAAGAAGATCCACCACACCTAGTGGCCACAGGCACAGAGGTGAACAGTTTCTTCTCAAGCTGTGTGCAGGTGGAGGAGAGGGAGGACTGTGGTAACACTAACGAGTCATGGAGCTGCGAATTGGTGCTGAAATATATGAATGAGCCTACAAAGATGACCGGCCGTGGCCAATCCCTTCTCAACTTCTGGCAGGAAATGTCAGGTTGGCTGGTGCCGGGTGCCGGGAAGCTGCTGGCAATCCCAGCAACAAGTACCACGTCACAGAAGAAAATTAATTGAGGAGAGGCGCACCAGCCTCAGTCCAGAATCTGTGGACACTCTCTTGATCTTGCATAGCAACAGTGGGAATCCATCATAATGGAAACTCTGTGAAAACTTGGTTATATAATGTGCACGTGTGTGTGCATGCCTGTGTGCGCGTGCCTGTGTGTGTGTTTACATGGATGATTTAAATGAAATTTAATGAAGTTTAAACTTTTGGCTTTCAGTTCAATAAAATAACGAAAAAAAAAAAAAAACAACCTAAATTTTGGATTTTTATTCAACTAAGGTGGGAAATCTAGGCATGCTGTGATTTTGACTGTATTTTTACTGTAACTGACAGATTCTGAAAAAAAAAAAAAAAAACGAGTGGGAGTCAGACTTCTGGGATTGGGATGGTGGGAGTCAGACTTCTGGACGGGAAAGGTTTGAAAATCCACTCCAGGTTCACCCTCTAAGTCTCAGTGTGCATACTTATACTACGCCCTTAAAGTATGTACTCTTTTGGTGAAGTAAAAGTTCACACTTTTCAGTGTGTAGTAGAAGAGTAGGCAAGCTTTGGGACAAACTATCACATCAAACAATTGCCTCTTTAAAGGACTGCTCAGTCGCACCTGTTACACGCACCCTGTCGCTGTAACCTGGCCTGTCAATCATCTGGTCACAGTTAACATCCTCCACATAGCATTTCACTTAACTTCCTACCGCACTGGAGAGAAAAGAAGTAGTTTGTTGATCTGCCAGTCGCAGGTCTTTCATGCAAGAACACTGCTCATATAATGATGCATTTAAAAGTTAACAACAAAATGGATGTTTATAAAAGTTCAGATTGCTGTTGCAGATGAAATATAACATGGATAACAATAAATAATTTTTTTATTTTTTTTTACCAGGGTAAATGTTGATTATTAGTAACTTAAACCCCTTTTTGTAAACCTGTCTACCTAACCATCGACCGTGTGCATCCACCATGTTTGTAGTTTTTCTAACGTGTTTTATTTGTGTTTATAGTTCTGTACCGAATCCTTCGCTAAAGCGCAATGGATTGGGGGTAATTTAAGCCATTAAAGGGTAACTAAACCCCTGGTCAGAGCCTGACTCCACCCACTGGCAATATTTGAAAATGCTGAAAAGTGGGCAGAGCACAGCGGAGATAGAGGGGACGAACCGAGGGCGGGGCTGGGCGGGTGGGGCATGAACCTGAGACCCGCAGTAACGGATTAATTGACAGCTGCTGTCAGAGTCGCTAAAATGAATAGTGATTGTAGTGACGCAAGTAGCTTTGCAACAGAGCGTTCATTTGAAGTAGAGGACTTTTCTCCCCCACCTTCACCTGAAGTGGAGGATGTCGAGGTGTCTGTGGACACAGGGCCAGGGCCTGAGCCATATCAATTCGAGCCGCTGGCTCAAACTGCGGTCTTAACTCCAAAAAAGTGACTCGAATCAATGAACAGCACTAATAAAGCCCCATTCTTACAGATCATTAACTAAAAAAAGTTGGTTTAGGGTTTAGTTACTCTTTAAGCCTGTGTTATATTTTCCGCATGAGCAATCCAGACACATACTGTATATGGACAGCATGGACGCGGACTGCTTGTATTTATACTACCGAAGATGTACACTGATGGTCAGCTCTGCAACAAACATGCGAACAAACAATTGCCCAGAATTATTCTTTATATTGTTTTATCGACAGATTGTACAGGTTCGAGTAGCAATAGGCTTCTTCACACAGACTGCACATGTGTAATTGGTGCTTTTGAAGCCCACTGAGTCAAAATGGGAGGCACGCGGATGTCCGCGCAGAGCCTCCGCGCACACTCTCCAATGAGGATTATTATGTCATGTGCACCATAGCGGACACTAGTAGACTCACGCATGAGTAAAGTATAACACAGGCTTTAGAGTGTGCATTGATAATTAGTTAATGAGTATGAATAAAGTAGTAGACCATCCAGGGACATCTCTATTCTCTATCATCTATATCAATTTGAAGGACCCTCCAAAGTGTGTGAGATGCTCCGCCTTCACAGGATTTCCTAATTCTGCCACTAGGAATTCCTGATTACTACTTTGTCACATGACAACGGTGCGAGAGGAGAGCTGACAAAGGGACAATCCTGCCAGTATAGGTGGAGCAAGAATGTTTTTTTTTTTTTTTTTTTTAATATAACAAAAAATTACAAGTTTACAGAACAAATTAGACTTACACAGAATACAAAAAATACAAAAAAAAACATTCATTTTAAACCATCTATATTAGTAAATATTGGTTAAACACAGGCGATAAAATAAAGCATTATAATAAATTATATTTATCAAATAAATCTAACAAGATTTCAGCTTTTTTATTTTTTTGTTTTTGACAAAGTTTTTAAGTATTGTCTCAAATAATTCTTAAATACTATAAACATGGTATACAGTTCCCTCTTTTAAACAAAACACTTTGTCCCAGAAGACACTAGAATATTTACATATTAACAATATTTTATATGCTCCGTATTATCTGGAGATGCCTTACAAAATTTACATAATATAATTTCAAAATTAAATCTAACCCTAAAACTCTCCAGAAGGGTAGATATCATATAACATTTTTAAGTGAGTTTCTTAAATTTTGGGGTGAATTGGAAATTTTAAATATAAGGTTATAATATGTTTAAGCATTTGTTTGTCAAAAAAAGTTCCAAATGATTTCTTACAGACCTGTAGGGAAACATGACATTGTTGAAGATTTGTCAAATATAGACGTTTGTATATTTCTTACTTTTAAAATCAGTTGGCCCAAGGTATAGTCCTTGTAAAATCGGTGTAAATTGACTATAATAAATAATCTTTCATAATAGTTTTAAGTCCAGAGGGGATTGCTGAAATTCTCTCCCTGCTCTCCTGTGCTCTTCTCTCCTCTGTCTCTCTCTGGAGTTTGATATCCTCTCTGAGTAGTTCCACTAGCTTCCACTCACTCCCTCACCTGTCCCAGGACACTTGCAATCCCAAGGCAGAACAAATAAACCATGCCTGTTAACAAAAACAACACAATGAATTTCAGCAAAAATGTGTGTATTAACTCGCTTTGTATTTTTTAAGTCTTTCCCCAGCAGGCTCATTTTCTCCAGAATAATCCTAAAACAAGAGAAAATGGAAACACTTGTGTAAAATATAAAGACAGGTTTAAAATCTTAACATTAGAAAATATGACAGCAGGACATGCGTACAAAATATTGAAGTACTAAAGTTTGGTTAAAACATTCGTAGACATATCTTGAATGACAGCACTACAAAAAAACAACAAAGGAAAATACTTTTGCCTTATATAGTGGTTGTCTTATTGTTTGTGGGCTTTGTGTTAAAAAAACCCTGGCTTTTAACACTTTTGCTAGGTATGTTGTCATCTGTGCCCAAGTGATTCTGGGATATGGTAGGGTGCGAAGTGTCCATCAGATGTACACTTATGCTGTGTCCGAAAGCTCTAAAATGCTGCCTTCGGAGGCAGCATTCCAAGGCAGGAAGGCATCAAGGCACGTT
Organism: Cyprinus carpio; assembly: GCF_018340385.1. NCBI lineage: Eukaryota > Metazoa > Chordata > Actinopteri > Cypriniformes > Cyprinidae > Cyprinus > Cyprinus carpio. Next base: position 5,912,406 of record NC_056615.1, read on the forward strand.
CGAATCCAAATTCTGCTTTACTCCCTTTCTCCGGAGGTACCTTCTTCTGATCAAATTTTGAAGGCAGCATAGATGTATCCTTTCCTGTCTTTGATATCCCACAATCCTGTGCATTCCATTCCATGACTGTTGAGCTAAACAATAAAGATGGCATCTGAAAGTTGTGTTTGGTGGTCAGTTTGTGTGTAAATGTATATTTCAGACTAACTTTTTGTTATTTCTAGCGAGAAATCAGTATTATAGTAATTAAATATTTGCTTAGTTAGCACCAAACCTCATTCTATTTTGTTGTAGATCATTAAACCATTACGCTGCCTCTGAAGCCTATCAGAAATCACTTTAATGAGGTGCCTTCATGCAAAAAGCAAAGTAATTGCCTCATAAGGCGGCGAGGCAGCAAGTAAGCTGCCTAGGCTTTCGGACACAACCTTCCATTTTCTGGGAAACGGAGGGCGCATTTGACATCACTTTCGAAATACGTCAGCGTTTGTTGCGCTGCAGTGACGCAATCGGCCTGGGAAAGTGGTCTTTGGAGGGTGCATCCTGAATTGGGACAGCTTACGTTGTGACGCTGTGACGCAATCGCACTTCAAATGCACACTTCGGAGTCCACACACTTCAGTTTGGGACACAGCTTTGGGCCCTGTCGCAAATGGCGCACTTCATGTGGACTTTCGGTCTCGTGGACTTACATTGCGCATGCTCGCCGAGTCTACGAGTCCGTAGGCCATACCATTCAGCATTTTAACGCTCTGAAGTGTGCTCAGCAGCGCCCCTATGTACCCTTGAAGCGGTCTTCCACAAAGCCCGCATAGATGCAGGCTTCGCACACTTTAACTACCCAGGAATCCTTGCGAAATGCCAATCAGACAACGGATGGGAGGAGATTTCACTCAAGAGCAATTGATGACATGGCTGAGAAGAAAATATTTAAGTGTAGGTATCATTACGATTTTTATGACCTAGTTGTACATTTTACCAGTTGTTACCCACAGTTTATACAAACATTATGGTCATCGACCAGTGGTTGATATCTCAAACATAATAATAGTGCGTTGAATAATACGATCGCATTATGATTCATTAAATAAATAGAATTATATCAGGGCTTTGCTGAGTCATATGTAAACCTAGTATTTAAACCTGTAAATTCATCTGAAACTCACGCACACGTTTATTATGTGTTAAAATTGTAATCTTAGTTCAAATGGAACATAGGCAGTATATTCCCCAAACCTGCAGCTCCTGTCAAAAAACAACCAGACCGTTATTTCTGGCGTGACGTTCGAGTCTGTCCCAAAAATAGCTCTCAATCCGCCCTTGGACTCGCGCCAAGGGCCCTATAGGTCTGCACTACATGACGTCACCAAAGTGTGAACTATGAGGAAGTCCACAAGTCCGGAGTGTGCCATTTGGGACAGGGCTATAGATGTGAAACACTGAAAAATGAAATATCTTCTTCTTCTGTTTTATGGCGGGTATCACCAATGTGAACATGCATTATCACCACCTACTGTATTGGAGTGTGGACCAGAGTTTAGCCATTTCAAGAATTAAATATTAGTAACGTATTGTTATATATACTGTACCTGTTACTTAGATAATATATTTCCTTAATAATATAGTGTATATACCATTCTGGACCATTGTTGAAAAGATTTGCAATGTAAGTTTGACTTATAAGGACATCAGTTCAGTGCTTACATTTTCATACCTGGCATGAGTATTTAGTACTAAATTATGCTGATTCAATTAGTGAACTAGATAACTTTTTTTGTTTTATTGTGAAAGTTATTATTATTATTATTTTAAACTAAATATGTAGTTTTCGAATGGCGTGATTGAGAATCCTACCATTTCCAATCCTTACACTAGAGGGCAGTATAATGCCTGTAAATCATGCTGATGTCTTGTGGGACAGTAAACCAAACTTTACTTGTTATAGCTTATTTATTTATTTATTTATTTATTTATTTATATTTAATTTTATAATTATATTTAATATTTAAACAATGGGTCATTTTCTCTTAAAAAAAATTGCTTACAAATTGCTTGCAAAAGCAGACACTTTTTTCAAAACTATTTTAGCTCCAATAAAAATTGTGTTTTAGCAGTATTCAGTAGTCTTGTTTAGTGTGCAATGCACGTTTGCCATAGTCTCTCACACGTACACATATGTACTGTAGCCTACAAAAATAAACTATACAGTGTGTGTGCACAAGTAATTAACTTTAGGCCATAATTGTTGAATTAATAAACTAAATATACAGTGAACTGACTGTAAAATGACACTATTGGCTTGTTAGAGCTGTTTAGATCAGAATTTGAATTTGTTACTACTCCTTTGGCTCAACCTGTATTGTTTAAAGTGTTACACACACTCAGAAAAGAAGGTACAAAAGCTGTAATAACTGTAACAGTGACAGCATTTGTACCTTTTTTCTTAGAGTGTAGAAATTACTTGACTTGTATGCATATTCTTCAGTATATATTTACAAAGGGCTGTATAGAGAAATGCAAAACACTGAGTTTTGATCTGAAGTGATTAATATTTATTTACACTATAGAAAGAAGGGAAAGGGGAAAATAATATTTCTTCCTCAAAACATGTTTTCTTCTTCTAAGTGAACAAATTATATAAATGCTTTCCCACATAATCATTAGGTGTAGGTATCAGTAAATAAGCACTGACAAAAATACACAGAGAGAGAGAGAGAGAGAGAAAGAGACTTTTTGTGTCCGTGTCCAGTTTTTTTTAATCAAACATGAGGAAGAGTGTCTGCCAACACAGCTAAAATGAGACAGCACAATGAGACAAGAAACATTTTGTTCCAAAGTAGATGTAATGGTCTAGAGCGAGCATTTTCAGTTCATTCCTGTGGGAGTGAACTACCACTCTTGCGCAGTGAATCCTGGGATTGACAGGGGACTGCAGAGAGTGCAGAGAACAAAAAAAAAAAAAAGTCAAGGAATACTTTAACTTTAAGCAAATAAGGAGTGGAAAACTTCGTGCTGCAGAAAACAGCTGAGGTTCAGGTATGACATCCCTTTTGAGAGTTTAAAAATATCCAGACTGTGCTGGAGTTAGCCTACTGCTATATAATCAGTAAGAGAGAGAAAAAAAAACTGTATCACAAATTTGTGCTCTAGTTATGCTAAGTACAAAAATCCCAACAGAACAAAAAAAAAGGAGAAATAGATATTGTTTGTAAGTATCAGTTTTACCATTAACAAGCATTAACAAGTCTTGGCATGTCCAGAGTTGATATAAGAGCGTTATTGTAAGAGGAGTTGACATAAGAGTCGAAAAAGAGAGAGTTGGCTACATTCTAAATTGGTAGGCTGCTTCTTGTTTGCATTCTCGGCTGCCTGGTGATTATTTCTTATTTGTGGGTGTTTTTTTTTTTTTTGCAACAACGGGGGTACTTGTGAAATCGTGAGAATAACAACATGGCGATTTTTGACAAAAAAGATTTAGACTAAGAACAAAATGAATGTGAACTTGATTCTTCAAGTTCAAAAATCTGCTCAAAAACTTTTTACTCGGGTAATATTTATAAGTAATTTTCAAATGTAGAAGAGAACACACAGCTTGTTTTATCTGTTTTAATCTGCCTTAAGGTATTGTAACTGATAGACCTTATAATGTAGAAGTGCAGGATAGGGACCATCTGCAAAGTGCAAAACCAAGAGCAAAAAGCACAATTATCCCATCTAAATGCTTCACTTGTGAAATGTATAAAAAAATAAATCTCAGATCTAAGGGGTAGGCCTATGTCTTATGGTTCATAAAAGAACATTTAGATGTTGGTTTTATTCACAGAACTATAGCACATCAAAAGCTATTGAAATGGAACAATTGAGAAAAAGCTTGCAAATCTTTACAAAGATTTTGCAGTTTACCGCCCCCTAGAGGAAGATATTGCACTTGTCTTGACCAAGTTTGACATTCAGAAATTTAAATAAATTAATTTAGAATGTACACAGTTTGATATCTAAAGCCGTGTTTCCACCGCTGGAACTTTACCCAGGAACTAAGGACTCTGGGCTGGTACTAGGTCCACCACAGGAACCAGGATCTAAATAAAGTTCCGGGTAAAAAAATGCCCCTCAGAAAGTCCCTGCTGGCGAGGTAGTTCTTTTTCAGATGTCCGGAACTTTCGGGGGCGGGACTTGGGGGCTGAGTATGCTGATTGGTTGAGTTCACTCAGCATTGTGATTTCAACCACCATTTATTCGGATAATTTTCAAAATATAACACAATGTTTACACAATTTAAAAGTATTTCAGGTGAGAATGTACAGTAGTTGTTTAAAACTCAAATCTGCGGTTTATTTATAAAGACAGCACCTTTTTAAAAATGTGTTTCACCGATTTCTAGTCCTTCTGACATTTGCCGCTGGCTCTGATGTCTCTTTAGTGGTTAAACAAAATATAATTCGTTTTGGGTAAATCTAACAGGTGACCTTTGGTCTTTATTCATTTTCTCTATATGTTAAAATGAAAATAAAAAGAGGCAATTGATATAATATTTTGTTTCATTGTAATGTAGGCTGTATATATATGCTATATGTTATATATATATATATATATATATATATATATATATTAGTTTCAGGGAAATTATATATGTATATATATATTATATATATATATATATATATATATATATATGTATATATATATATATATGCATTTCCCTGAACTAAGTACATTTCTGCAGCTATTATTATGTTTAAATGAAAACCTAAGGGGGCAGTGGTATTTGATATTCTATGTCGTCTTATTGTAAATATACTGAGGAAAATTGAAGTAGCCAAGGTGAGCTTGACTGATGTTATCAAGTACTCTGCTGTTTGCAGAATTACCGAACTTGTGTCATCTCGTCCGCGGGAGATCACACTCCCGAGTCGAACTCGCAGTCCAAACTACCGAGGATGCAAGTCCGAAATTTGCATACTTTGTATTGAGAAACTCGCACAGACCTACGTCACCAGACTATTTGTCTAATCTTCACGGTACTTTATACCGAGGTGGAAATGCAGAAAACAACAGGTCTGGGGGGAAAATAGTTCCTGGGGAAAAAAGTTCCCAGTACAATTGTTCCGGGTAATTTCAGTGGAAATGCAGCATAAACTTCAAGGGGTGTGTCTTGTTACTTGTTCCTAAAAGAATATTTCAATGTTATTATTCTATTATTATTAATAACTATAAGACAAAAAAACGTATTGAAATGTAAAAATTAAGAAAAAGCTTATTAAGATGTGCAGTACACCGCCCCCTAGAGGAACACATTGCAGTTGTTTTGACTGATTTTAAAATTGAGAAATGTGAATAAATTAATTTAAAATACACAGAGTCTGACATTTAAACCTCAAAGGGTGTGTCTTGTTGCTGGTTCATAGAACCACATTTCTATGTATCTTTTACTTTCATAAGAAAATTCTGATACACGCTATTGAATCAAATTCAAACCTATTAACATGTCATTTTTGTAAACATACAACATTTTATCTCATCTTCAAAGGCTGTGTCTTGTTACTGGTTAATAGAATAACAGTTAGACATCATTTGATTTTGCAGAACTATACCACACCACATGCTATTGAAATGTACACATACATCAATTAATAAAAAATACAAATACTCTTTTATTTTATTTTTATGGGGTGTGTCTTGTAATTTTATAATGGCATTTACTATAATTATTATTTCCTATAATGAGACTTTATTTATTGGTTTTATTCACAAAAGTGTAAAATAACAAAAGCCAATGAATTGTAAAAACAGGAAGAGCCCTGAAAGCTTCCAAATGAGTGTGCTGTACACCGCCCCCTGGAGGAATACATTGCAGTTGCTTCGACTTTGAGTTTCATATTCAGAAATGTGAATAAATAAATAAAAAATACTCAAAGTCTGACATGCCATCTTTAAAGGGTGTGTCTTGTTACTGGTTGATAGAACAACATTTACATGCTCATCTCATGCACAGAACTATAACACAATGCACGATATTGAAATGGCAACACATACATCTATTAATTTCTAATAAACATGCTCGTCTGTACCAATTCTATGGGTGTGTCATGTTACTGATTCATTGAACAACATTTACAAGCTGGTTTTATTCGTGAAACTGCAACACAGCAAAATCTATTGAAATGTAAGGATTGAGCAAAAAGCTCACGAAGCCTTTGACAGATCGTAAAGTACACCGCCCCCTTGAAAAAAACATGTTGCATTTGCAAGACTGAGTCTGAAGTTCAAACTTTTATAAATGAATATTATCGTTCCCAGTGTGAGTCGCTGTAATCTCACAGAGAGAAGCTGTTCAGCTATGGCCTCAGCTCTCAGCTCAAACTCGTCAAGTCTGACAAAGCTGAACCTGAGTTACAGCAGTCTACAGGATTCAGGAGTGAAGCTGCTCTGTACTGGACTGAAAGATTATCACTGCAAACTAAAGATATTACAGTAAGAAATTATGGATTGTCATTCACAAGAGTCTCTAGAGCTGATGGTGTGCAAAAAATAAATAAATAAATAAATAAAAAACACTCAGTGAGCAATTCTATGGGCAAAAACTACTTTCAGAAGAGCAGATATACTACAGTTTTTTTTTAATTGGTTTGGTACTATTTGAGTTGTACATTTTCAAAACTCTTAGTACAAAACTTTATACTGATCACACTTGTAATACCACTAGTCATTCTTTCAAAACCTGATCTCATGATTTCATTGTAGTTGCACATATTTTCATTCCACATAATCATTGTTTCAGAACAAAATATAATTGTGATATGTAATGAGAACATTTGGTTAAATCACCAGAACACAACAGTAAGATCTTCTTTCAATTTAGTACTCTTAAAAATCAGGGCCCGGTTCCCCAAAACGTTCTTATCGCTAAGTAGTTCTTAACCTATTCCTTAACCTCTCTCTTAACCTTATGGCACGATTCCCGACACATTCGTACGCTAAGTATATCTTCTGTAAGTCACACTTTCGTAAGGTTAGTCTGGACCATTCGTAAGCTCTCTCTTAGCGTTGTTTGAGCTCGAGACGCTAGTCGCCGCCACTGTAGCACTCTTTAGAAATCAGCGCAGCGCAGTACAAGTCAATATGTTGACAATGTTGTGGCTCAACAATGATTTTATGTAATGGACATTTTTAATAAATATGTTAGCAATGGATACAGGCATATTTATGAAGTTGACTTTATTTGGTATCAGAACTAATATGGTGTTAATTAGCCGAGGCTATTTCGTAATGTCATTAAAGCGTTTAAATTGGCAATCAGTTTTGATAATTAAAATCTGGCAAACAATTTGGCTCTAAATGGCTAAGATCTATAAATGGGTAAGCATGGTGGTGTCCAGTAAGCGACCAACTAAGGCAGCGATTCAACGTGTCCTTGTATTGAATCAAAGACGGCGCAGGCCGCGGAGCCGTTTAGTCCATGTCAATTTTTTTATTCGGCAAAACTTAAGCCCTTTTGACATTTTGCCTGACGTGGCTATATTAAAAAAAAATTCGCCTCCCAAGACAACTCATTATGGAGCTGCTGGACCTTCTCAGACCTTGCCAGGCCAGGCTAAGGCGGCGGAATTTTGCTTCCACACTGTCACCAACGCCCTTCTGCGCCATGCAGGGGAATTCTGATTGTAAAGTACCTTACCATTAATATAAAAGTGTATTACATAATTTTTATAAGTCGTTAAACCCATGTCAAGAAGCGGCACAAGTGGCACAACGGGATAAGGAGGGGTGGATGATTAGCGAGGGATACCCGGTTCGTCTACCCGTCACAACATATCGTGTGAACATATTACTGACAATTTGATAATTTAATTAATAGTCTATATTTTACGGATTACTTTAAACTATGTTAAAATAAATGTTACTGGAATAATTTGAGGAATGTTTCAATTGCATAGAACGTGTTGTCTTTCTTAACGCCGTAATGCACCTTCGCTTGAAGTGGAAAATCGATTCCTGAGCAATCGATGCCAACTTATTCAGCACCTTCACTTGGGACAGCGCCTTTGTAACGTCGAACGTAAGAGGCAGCGTGTAAAGAAGCTATCTAAGGGACACTTCGGGGAACACACTTAGGAACATAAACAACTTTGGTAAGATATATCTTTCGAGTCTTCTTAGCGCGCTAAGAGTGAGCGTTATCGGGGAACCGGGCCCAGTTCATTCAAGAGTAAACAATGCAAGATTCATGTTTCAGATCACCTTTGTTGCTAAAATAATTAAGTAATACAGGCAATAACTCTCATGATAGAAAATCTATATTCTAGCTAAACTTTTCAGATGAAGGGTGAGTTATAGTAATGTGCAGTCTTTACCATAGTAATGCTTCTATATACAGTATGACATGGCATAATCTCCCTTCTTCTGATACATCTCTGATCAATCTCTGATCAGTTCCTCTCTCCTGTGTCCTGCTGTATGTTCAAAAATATCAAATCACACGGTTTTGCAAATGAGGAGGGAGGTTTTAAGTGAATTTGTCAAGGTTTGCTTACATTTATTTTTTATTCGCTTTGGTACTATATTCACAAGTAAGTTTTATATTTTCAAAACTCTTAGTACAAAAAAAAAGATCACACCTGTAATACCACTAATCATTCTTTCAAAATCTGATCTCATGCTTTCATTACAATTACACATTTTTTCATCCACTCAATCATTGTTTCAAAACATAGGATTATTGTAATATATATAATGAGAACATATAATTTAATCACTGAAACACAACATTGTGATCTTCTTTCAAGTTAGTACTTTTAACAATCAGTTCATTTAAGAGCAAACAATGCAAGATGTTTCAAATCACCTTTGTTGCTGAAATAACAGTAATACAGGCAGTAATTGGCAAGTTAGAAAATACACTTGCATTACCTAACTTGACATAAAACCCATAATGTTTGTAAAAGTATTTATACAGTGTGTATAACTGTATCAAAAGGTACGATGATGAATGTATGACATGGCCATAAGGTTTTGTGCTAGATCAGAGATTACTGTCAATGCAGTATGACATATTATGGAATCTATACTGTAACTGAACTTTTCAGATGAAAAGTGAGTTAAAATAAAGTGCAGTCTCTACCATGGTAAAGACTATACAGTATGACATGGTATAATGTAATATGCTGTATTTGATGCCATCTGTCTCCCTTCTTCATCTCTGATCAGTTTTTCTCCCTTGTATCATGCTGTATGTTCACAAATTGCAAAACACACAGTTTTACAAATGAGGTCGTCCTCAAAGGGAGGTTTTTGGTGATTTTGTCAGGTTTTGCTCACTTCTGGGTTCCAATTTTTCCCCAAAATGTGGTTAAACACACACACACACACACACACACACACACACACACACACACACACACACACACACACACACACACACACACACACACACACACGTATTCCTATCATTATGGTGACATTCCATAGGAGCAACAAGTTTTATATTGTACAAATATTCTATCCCCCTACACTAACCCTACTCCTAAACCTAACCTTATGAAAATTTTATTTTTATTTTTCTCATAGAAAAAAAGTATGCCACAAGGACAAGGATTTCAGATATTGCCATTTTTGTAGGGTCATTTTGTCCCCTTGACGTGACATTGAATGTGACCGACTGAAAAGTAATGTCTCAGCTACGTATGTAACCCCCGTTCCCTGAAGGAGGGAACAGAGACATCACGTTCCCGTCGCCACAGTTGCTGTACCACTGCAGGGCGACGAGTCACTGGCTTGGCTCCTCAGCGAAAACCTGAAAATGCATTGCATCTGCTGTCTACTTATGCTCATGCCGTGATGAGCTGGATGCAGTTATCACATGCCAGTGTGCATTGACTTGTTTAGTTTAGACTCTAAATAGATTGGTCTCTCGTACGTCGGACATGATGTCTACATTGCCTCCTTCAGGGAACGGGGGTTATATAAGTAACTTAGACATTTTGGGCTCGTGGTTCGGCACAATTTTAGTACAGGAGAAGAACAAAGAACCTGTCTTGAAATTATCAATTTTATAAACTGTAGCTGCAGCAGTTGTTTTGTGCAGGTACCACGTTGCATTTGATTGGATTAGGCATACAATTTCTATAACTAAATTACAATACAAAACTGCATTTGAATTTTATCTGTACATTATTGTATTTATTATAATCTGCTATTGCTTGTAATTTGGTTATCTGTAGAAAAGATTCTTAGCACTGAGCCCATAATATCAGCCCATTTATTTTTCTATGTCCACATTTTTGTTTTTTTCCTAATGAGGATTTACACTATTTTACACATTGTACATTTTAGCACAGGAGCCCGAAAGACTTTCTTGACTGTTGTCAAATCATAAGATTACTGATCTTATGTGTGCCAATGATTTTTTATTTTTATTATTATTCCAATTATGTATTTTTCATTATTATTTAAAAAAGTGTATGCCTATTTTTTTTTGTTGTGAATGTCCCAATTGAGATACAGGATGAGGAAATTTCAGATAAATGTTCAAGTTATATATTTTGGTTGCATTTGTGAGTGAATAAAAATGTAGATGGTGGTTTAAAATAATGTACATAATATCATAATATTGATAAATCGATCGATATATTCCTGAATCGGATCATATCGATCAAAATCATGATTTCTTGTTGTCTGAATGAGTCAGTGCATTTTTTCTATCATGTGTCAGTGTGTAATTAAAATATTTTATTGTACTTTTCTTTTTGTAACATTTCATTTTATTTATAAAAGCCCTAAATACTAATTTACTTAATTCTACAACATTAAATAGTTTAAAAAATAACTTTTTTCTTATGAAAATGTGTGTCCATTAATCTTGCATCAACTCTGTTACCGTACCATATTTTGCCTTTAAATTGGTGTAATTATCTCCCACAACTATGTAAGATACAGGAAATGATGACACCTTCCCTCACTGAAAAGTCTGTGTGCTCTCTCTGAGAAAATATTTTATTCTAAAAAGTTAGGGTGACCATACATGCTATTTTTCCAGGACACGTCCTGGCCAGGATTTCTATATTGCCTAAAATATCCAGGTTTTGGTTTTGGTTTCCTGTTTTCATACTTAATGAAGGTAATGATCATTTGACCAATAACATGTAGACATTGTAATTAATTGACCAATTGTGGTGCGTGAGAAGATGGGATCTACAGAGAACGGTCAAAGCGATGCAAATACGTGTACATATTAGTGTTTGACTTGAAACAGCACTGAGCATACCGAACAGTGTATGACATCAAAGTACTCTGAGAGCGATTCAAAAGAACAAGACGCCATCTGCTCTCTAGAGCTCAAACGGTACTTTGTCACACAACAATTGGTCTGCGCAGCGCAAACAAAGCCAAAACATGGATATTTTAGGCAATATAGAAATCCCAGCCAGGACGTGTCCTGGAAAAATGCCATGTACAGTATGGTCACCCTAAAAAAGTTCTTATACCAAGAGTTATTTTGAAGAATCTCAAAGCTGTCACCACAATATCAAAAGGAAAACTAAATTTATTACTGATCACAGATTGAGTTATTTAAAGGTATTTTAATCATGATTTTATTAGTGTCATGTGCTCTTAGCATTTATGATAGCAAGTGGAATTGGCAAAAAACAATTGTCAATTCTGTTACCGTCAAACATGTCTCTTTTTTCAGATGAAAATTATTTGCTCCAAGTAGACAATTCTGTGAAGACATAGGTTTTTTTTTTTAAGGTATGCATACAGCTATTTTTTATTTTCTTTGCTATTATAAATAAGAACAGATGCAAAAACAACAAAAACAGTTGAACAAATAGCCTAGAAAAATACAAATGCATTACCTTTATCATTTTATATCTTTAAAGTATTCATGTACAAAAAACAAATAATCAAATGTAAAAATAACTTAAGTGTGTTCATTACAAATAAATTGATTATTAAAACTACAAAAGCAGTTCAATGAAGTGCAGCGAGTGATTCCCTCTTTTCCTTTGTTGTTAGATTAACATTATTATACATGATACAGACGTCCTGTAATGCACGGATCTAATATAATGTTACACATCAGATGTTTTCCCCCAACAGTTCCCCAAGCATTCACTTAAGACAGAACATATTATGTTTGCGTGAATACTGAAAAACTGTAATTGTGTGTGTATTTATTGGGGTATCGTGCACCGTCAGAAGCGCTGTTATGGACACACTTCAGATGACAGTCAGTGTAAGAAGCAAGTGGAGAAACAGTAATCCTCTCAGAAAATGTACAAATAAAGAGAATTTCAGATGTCTGATTACTACCCGGAGCATTTTTTTCACAGGTTTTTTTTTGCCCCAAAATAACCTTTGTGAATTTACACTCATTTTGCCAGCACGGGTTACATATGACATCATTAAAGCGTGAAGAAGTACCAAATTGTCGCAGTTTTGATGACATACAGAACTCAATGCCTCAGAAAATCGAGTTTGCCTGTTTACCTGTCTGCATTGGCACATATCTGATTTATATCCGATTTATTTCCACATATGAATGTGGACTGAAACTGATCTCAAAATATCTGAATGCATGTGATTTTTTCCTGTTTACACTGTCATAGAACAGATCCGATCTGTGTCACATATGAGCAAAAAATCAGAATTGGGTCACATTTAACTGGCAGTGTAAACAAGGCCATAGAAACTTCCAGTCAGGTGTGTTGAGGCAAGTTGGATCTATACTCTGCAGGACACCGGCCCTCCAGGACCAAGTTTGGACAGCTCTGGTCTACAGTGGTGATCAAAATGAAAGTATCTTAACACTTGTATGCAGGACCTAAAATTAACACTGTGACAGTGTCAGTCACCAGTTGGTGGGTACAACTTTTATGAATTATAACAATGCAATAAAGTGAAAACAACAGCCAGTTTTTAAAAAGATCCGCTGTTTCTGACATAAGCTAATAAAATAATATTTTCTGAAGACAAGATCATCATGATTAGCTGTTCTGTCATAAGATTAGATTCAACTTTATTGTCACTGCACATGTAAGGTACAAGGCAACGAAATGCAGTTAGCATCTAACCAGAAGTGCAATAAGCAGTAAGTACAGAATATACAAGGTCTACAATATGTACAATAACTATACAGATAAGTATTATGGACAAAATTTACAGATTTTAAATACTATCAGCATGATATACAGATAGGTGTACTATGAACATATTATACAGATGAAATATGTGAAGTGTATGTACACTATAGGCAGATCTATGAACATATAAACAATTTAAACTATTGCAATGGAAAGTAAAGTGCATAGAAAATATTTCAGTGTGTAAATGGGTTATTCTGTGTTCCTGGATGAACAGACAGTAGTGCAAGTAATAGCAAGTTTGCTGTTTTGCTTGTTGTAAATAAATAAATAAATAAATCAGTCAGATGTAGTGATGAAGTGGGGGAGGAGTCTGTGTGTATGGTGTGGGGGGTGTCAGAGGGCAGAGTTCAGCAAGGAGACAGCTGTAGGGAAAAAGCTGTTCCTGGATCTGCTGGTCCTTGTCCGGAGGCTCCTGAAGCGCCTCCCGGAGGGCAGGAGGTTAAACAGTCCATGGTCAGGGTGAGAGGAGTCCTTAAGAATGCTGCGAGCCCGACGTACACAGCGTTTCCTCTGGATGTCCTCAATAGCAGGAAGTGGTGTCCCTGTGATGCGTTGGGCAGTTTTCACCACCCTCTGCAGTGCTTTGCGGTCAGCCACCGTGCAGTTCCCATACCAGACTGTGATGCAGCTGGTCAGGATGCTCTCGATCGCACACTGGTAAAAGTTCACCACTATGGCTGAAGACAGCTGGTTCTTCTTCAGTGTTCTGAGGAAGAATAGGCGTTGGTGAGCCTTCTTGACCAGGCTGGAGGTGTTTGTGGTCCAGGACAGGTCCTCCGTGATGGTGGTTCCCAGGAACTTGAAGCTGGAGACACGTTCAACAACCAACCCGTTAATGTGGATGGGGTCATGCGTGCTTCCTTTCTTCTTCCTGAAGTCCACAATGAGCTCCTTTGTCTTACTGGTGTTAAGGAGCAGGTTATTGTTAGCGCACCATGTGGCCAGGTGCTGAACCTCCTCCCTGTAGGCAGTCTCATCGTTGTCACTGATGAGGCCAATCACCGTGGTGTCGTCTGCAAACTTAATAATGGAGTTGGATCCATGCACAGGCTTGCAGTCGTGGGTGTAGAGGGAGTAGAGGAATGGGCTCAGCACACAGCCCTGTGGTACGCCGGTGTTAAGTGTGATGGTGGTGGAGTGGGTGTGGCCTGACCGAACATGCTGAGGCCTGTTGGTCAGAAAGTCCATGATCCAGTTGCAGAGGGAGGTGTTAATGTCCAGGTCTCCAAGTTTTGTGGTCAGCTTGGAGGGAATGACGGTGTTAAATGCTGAACTGAAGTCAACAAACAACATCCGTACATATGTGTTGTTATTGTCCAGGTGTGTGAGTGCAGAGTGCAGCACTGTGCATACTGCATCCTCTGTGCTCCTGTTTCTGCGGTAGGCAAATTGATGTGGGTCCAGTGTGGGTGGGAGGCAGTCTTTGAGGTGTGCTAGGACCAATTGCTCAAAGCACTTCATAATGATGGGTGTGAGTGCTACAGGGCGGTAGTCATTTAAGCACATCGGGGAGGAGTGTTTCGGTACTGGCACAATGGATGTGGACTTAAAACATGTTGGCACAGTTGCTTGGGTGAGGGACAGGTTGAAAATGTCTGTGAAGACCCCTGCAAGCTGCTCTGCACATGCTCTAAGCACACGTCCAGGAATGCCGTCCGGGCCGGCAGCCTTGTGTGCGTTGATCCGGCTCAATGCAGTGTGGACATCTGAGGAGGTGAGTTTGAGAGGTTGGTGATCTGCTGAATGTGTGGTTTTGGTGGCCGTCTCCTTGCTGTCGCTGTTGAAGCGAGCATAAAAGTCATTTAGCTCGTTAAGGAAGGAGACGTCCGTGACCGTTGGAGTGGAGTTGCTTGGCTTGTAGTCACTGATGGCCTGGATGCCCTGCCACATGCGTCGGGGGTCAGAGTTGTAAAAGTGTTCCTCTACCTTCAGCTTGTAGCAGTACTTGGCCTTTTTGATGCCCCTTTTCAGGTTAGCCCTGGATTTGCTGTAGGCCTGCACGTCATCTGACCTGAAGGCAGTGTTGCGGGCTTTCAGCAGAATTCGCACCTCCTTGTTCATCCATGGCTTCTGATTAGGGTATGTTGTGATCTGTTTTTCTGATGTAACACTGTCAATGGTGGTGTTGATGTAAGTCAGTACAGAGGAGGTATAGATATCAATGTCCGTGTGAGAGCCACAGGCAGCCTGAGAAGCAAACATACTCCAGTCTGTGTGTTGAAACCTGTCCTGAAGTAAAGAGTCTGCTTCAGCTGGCCACACTTTGATAGTTCTCACTGATGGCTTCACACGGTTGATGAGGGGTAAATACTTGGGGGTGAGAAACAAAGAAAGGTGATCAGACTGTCCGAGGTGGGGGAGGGGGGTCGCGGTGTAAGCTCCATCAATGTTTGTGTAAACATGATCCAAAGTTTTGTCTCCTCTGGTGTGGCAGGAAACATGCTGGTGAAATTTGGGGAGCACTGTCTTTAATTTGCAGTGATTAAAATCACCCGCGACAATAAAAGCAGCCTCCGGGTGAGCAGTCTGTTGTTTACTAATGGCTGCGTGAAGTTCGTTCAAAGCAAGCTTGGCATTAGCATCCGGTGGAATATAGACTGCAGTTATTATGGTGGAAGTGAACTCCCGCGGCAGATAAAAAGGTCTACATTTAACCATGAGAAACTCTAGGTTAGCTGAGCAGTGTCTCCCAACAATGACAGTGTTCGTACACCTAGCTTTGTTAACATAAATGCACAATCCACCACCTCTTGTCTTGCCGGAGTCATCTGCTGTTCTATCTGCCCGGAGCGTGTAGCGTCCGGCTAGCTCAATAGCATTATCGGGTACGTCGTTGTGTAGCCATGTTTCTGTGAAAACCATGACATTGCAGTCCAAAAGTCTCTTACTGTGGGTGATGCGAATTCGTAACTCATCCATTTTGTTCACCAGTGACCGCACATTAGCGAGGAAAATGCTCGGTAAAGAGAGCCGGAGCGGTGTTAGCTTTAGCTTAGCTCTTAGACCTCCGCGCTTCCCCCGCCTTTGTTTACGATCTCGACGCCGCCTGCGAGCACTTCCGCCCCGGCCGGGTAGAGTGCGCAGCCTCGGGTGTTCTGGCGATCTCAGGGATGAGTCGAAGATTGGTGATAAAACTGTTGGAAAAGTCCTCACCGATATCCAAAAGCTCCCGTCGGGTGTATGATGTTAAAGCAAAGCTGTTCAGTACGAACAGACCCGAGATGAGCAGGAAAAATACTGCAAAATTGCAAAAACTGGAGAGACGCTGAGCCTCGCGATGTGTACGCGCCGCCATCTTGGTCTATATATCATAAGCGACAAGACCGAATCATAAGCGACAAGACCGAATCAAATAATAGGATACAAACAGATTGAAAAGGTCAGTGCAGTGATGGCCAGCTTGTCCCTAGACACAGTTCTAATAACTTTTACCTGAGAAGATTTTGCTGCTGTATTTCAGAAGATTAACTTGTTCCAAACCTATACTCTGCATGGCCCTGCATAACGGTTTTGGAGTTCCCGGGGCATGCGCCCAACTATGCCTGGACAGTTGGGAGAAGTGCACATCAGATCAATGGGTCCTAGATATAATCAAGAAAGGATACAGGATATAGTTCCAGTGGCATCTTCCTAATTTTTCAGGGGTTCATATGACCATAGTCAAAGACCCAGTCCAGGCACAAATTTTAGCCAGCGAAATTACAACTCTCTTGCAGAAAAAGGCAATTGTTCAGATAGGCACCAGCAAACTGCTCACTGGATTCTATTCAAAAATATATCCTGGTACCAAAGAAGGATGGTGGACTTCAGCCCATTCTGGACTTAGGGCAACTGAACCGATTCATAAAGGTGTTGCCTTTCAAAATGTTGACAACAACACAAATTCTAGAATCTATAGAACCAGGAGAATGGTTCACTTCCATAGACTTAAAGGACTCATTTTCCATGTGCCCATCGGTCAAGATCATCACCCGTTTCTTCGCTTGGCCTTTTAAGATCAGGTTTATCAGTTCAGGGTCCTACCATTCGGCCTTTTACTGTCTCCAGAGGTCTTCACCAGGGTTGTGTCAGCAGCACTTCTTCCTCTTCAGTGTACAGGAATAAAAATTCTAGCATACCTGGATGACTGGTTAATCTGTGCTCCTTTTCGCAGTCAAGTCATGAAGGACACGAAAATGGTAATTCAACATGTCTAAGCTCTCAGTCTCAAAGTAAACTGGGACAAGAGCAATCTAAATCCTCGACAACAGACACTGTTTGTTGGTATTTCGCTGGATTCCCAATGATGGCATCTTTATCTCCTCAGAGGTTGATAAGATTGTCCAGTCTGGCCCAACCATTTCATTTAAACAGGAGGATGACACTAATTCAGTTCCAGTAGTTGCTGGGTATGATTGCAGCGGCAGTGATTGGGATTCCCCTTGGTCTTCTCAGAGCCCGCCCACTACAAAGATGGGTGAACAGCTTCAAATTACATCCCAAATTAGACAAACATGTAAGGATGCGGGTTACATGGAGGTGTATCCCAATGTTACACCCTTGGAAGAACAAGAATTTACTGTCACAAGGGGTTCTTTTCAGGTAACATTCCAGTGAAGTGGTCTGTGATAACAACAGATGCCTCTCTGACGGGATGGGGAGCAGTTTGGGAAGACAGGTGTGTCAGAGGTTACTGGGAACCTCCTTGGACCTTAGAGCACATCAGTGTGCTGGAACTCAGGGCACTTTTCATCTCTCTGAGGACTTTTCTCCCATTATTGCAAAACAAACATGTTTTGATAAGAACGGAAAGTCAATAATGAACAATGAGTGACACCAGATCAGCATGATGTATCCAGGTGACAAAGAAACTACTTTCGTGATCGTCTCAGAAATTCCTGTCTCTCAGGGCAGTATACATACCGGGAGTTGCAAACAAAGCAGCAGACCTGCTGTCTCGAACTGGACCTCTTCCGGGACAGTGGTGTCTCGATCCCGAAGTGGTAAGACTTATATGGGGACATATCAGTATAGAGAAGATCAATCTGTTTGCAACGGCAGAGACAGCTTATTGCAATCAATGGTATTCCCTGAACAACCTGGGAGAACCCCTGGGGATAGATGCATCTCAAGAATGGCTAGAAGAGTTGTTGTATGCTTTTCCTCTTCTACCTTTGTTTCCCTTGGTGCTCAGGAGGGTAGCATTGGGTCGTCACAAAATTTTGCTTGTGGCCCCAAGATGGCTGAAGAAACACTGGTTTCCGACACTTGTATGTTTGGTTCAAGGTCATCCTTTGCAGCTACCAAGGAGAGTGCTAGATGAAGCTGTACTGAGAACAATAAATAGTTCTAAGGCCCTCTCTACTTGGAATAACTATTCTAGCAAGTGTCGAATATTCTCAGGATGGTGTCAAGACCATCATCTAGATCAGTGCTTCCCAAACCTGTCATGGAGGACCCCCTGCCCTGCACCTTTTGTATGTCTCCCTTATCTAACACACCTGATTCCACTCATCAGCCCATTAGTAGAGACTGCAAAAACTATAATGGGTGTGTCTAATTAGGGAGACATACAAAATGTGCTGGGCAGGGGGTCCTCCAGGACAGGTTTGGGAACCACTGATCTAGATGCTACTAATTGCCACACTAGTTTTGTTCTCCGGTTTCTTCAGTCATTGTTGGATTCGGGGAAATTGGTTAATACAATAAAGGTTTATATTGCAGCCATCTCACACTTCCATTCGTTAGTGGATGGTGTAAGTGTTGGTAAACACTCTTTGTTGTCTCAGTTCCTGAAGGGTGCACACTGTTTGTGCCCAGGGAAGGTTATGAGGTCACCCGCTTGGGATCTTACTATTGTTTTGCGTTCATTGGTCAAAGCACCTTTTGAAACCTTGCATCAAGCCAATCTAAAGTCTCTGACATGGAAAATAGTCTTCCTCCTGGCAATATGTTCAGCCAAGAGGGTTGGTGAATTGCGCTCTTTATTAGTCAGTGAGGACTGTTTGAAATGGAACGCAGTAAATGCAGGGGTTTATCTTTGGCCAAATCCATCATTCCTACCCAAGGTCCTTCGGCCTGATAATATAAATCATGTGATTGAGCTTAACCCTCTGGAGTCGATTCACACGTATATACGCGTGTTGAGGCATCTTCTCCTGATAACCCCGAAAATAATTTAAATTACACTTTCAGTTTTGATCATACAGATAAGAGCAATACATCAACTGAATCTGTAAAGGGTCTACTTTTATTTGTATACACACATAATAACAACAAAACTTTGTGCATTTACAAAATAAAAAGAAAACAAACAAGGTGTGCTGTCTGCAGCCTTGGTCTGCAGAGATCTTCATTTAGAAACGTGTCATTAAAAAAACGCGATGTCCGTCTTTCACGTCTCCCTTCATTATATCTAATGCGACCACGCGCATGCACCGAGCGCGCTATTGACATTAAAATGTTCAACGTGAAGCTCACGGCGTGTAAACACCCAGACAGCAAATAAAGCGGCGAGATTGTTCTTAAAGTTTTTTTTTTGTTGTTTTTAATTTTACTGTTTGCTTCGCGCTGAGAGGAGTAAGACATGATTCACCCCAAGAAGATGCACTGAGGATTACCTCAGGATTTGAGTTTTGGATTTCCTCAGAAAATAGAATGAAGCACATATCCAGGTTTGTCTTGTGAACAAATGTTCTGTATGTGTTTTATGACCTTATTTCAGTGACTTCAAAATTTTTGTTTTTCACTAACCACGCATAAAAGTTGTTTTCTCAAAAACACAATCATGTACACACATGCTATTTACATATTATTGTAGGCCATTTTGTACTGAATACAGTGTTTTCAGACTTTAGCCATGTACAGTATATGTTTATAAGCAACTGAAAAAAGCACAAAAGTCAGGGTATGTCAAAATTTCTCCAGGCACCCAAAACCCCCTTAGACCTCAGAGGGTTAATGCTTTTCTCCTTGGGCGGCACTTAAGGGGGTAGCGCTTTCAGACATATGTGCCACAGCCTCTTGGAGCACCCCGTGCATGTTAACAAGGTTTTATAGGATTAATGTTACAAATCCAAATTCTCTGGGGTCTGCTGTTTTATCTGCTGTTAAGTTACCAGAGAAGGGAAATGATACTGGTTCCTCGTGACTCTGTTGGTATTAGTCATCCAGGATAAGACTGTGTCGACGGTCTGAGTGAGGTCAAAATAGATCATAAGTTATGTCCACAACTATGGATCTATGAGACCGAATGATGACCGTCACCATCTCTTGTAACTGGTGTTCCAGGCAGGAGGAAGTGGTGGGTCCATCCGGATGTTATATAGAAGCCAACCCCTAAGGTCAGTCACCTGACATTGTTGTTATTAGGTCTTGAGGATAGGCGGAGGAATGATGTCAATCAGTTATGGACATAACTTATGTTTGAAAGGGTGTGCATTCGGCTGTATTCTGAGCCGCTTCAGACAACTCACCAGTAGCACTTCAACAGATGAAAACACACACAATTATGTCAAAATGCGTGGTTTAGACAAGTTACCTTGTACGCGTAGTTTTAAATGAGTCATAAAGTCTTAAATGACCATAAAGAGTTGGGAGAAAATTGGATATGTGTCAGATCCACATCATATGCATCAGGTTTTAAAGAGACAGCAGTGATTTTAAAGTGAAACCTGCTGAAGTCTGTCATTGATGTAAATCAAAGAACAAAAAAAAAAGAAAGAAAAAAACAGAAATTCTTGGACTGTTCTAGTCACTGAGAATTTTTTTTAGTTTGAATAAAGATTAATATGTATAGTTTATGCATATTAAATATGTGAAGATTGTTTTAAAATCCCTTTAAATTAAAGTTGTTATATATTTCACAGCCTATTAAATGTAAAAAAAAAAAAATAATAATAATAATTATAATGGCTTTCAATTATACTGTAATGTTTAATGGCTATAATTAATAGGTAAAATTGAGGGTAAATGCACCAGAAGGACAAATTAAAAACTTTGTAAATATGTTTTGCTATTGTAATAGTAATAACTGTCTGTTTTTGCAAAAAGAATTTCATGGCCAGCAAAAAAAAAAAAAAAATGTTTGGCCGTAAATTTTATCATGTCACTGGCCATTGGCATGTGTGGCAAAAAGTTAGTTTTAGGCCCTGCTTGTATTTATTGTAACGTTTATCCTCTTCCGCCAGGAGGTGGCGACAACTGCCATTAAAAAAAAAGTATTTGTCATTGAACCATTCATTCAGGAGATTCCAATAAGCAGCGGTTCTCAATTCCAGTCCCCGCGCCCCCCAGCTCTGCATATTTTGAGCGGTTTTTTTTGTTTGTTGTTGTGATTCAGATAATCAGCTCATTAGACGTGATCTCCGTGCATAAACTGTGTCCCCATTGACATGGTCCCTACACAGTGCTCATTGCTCCCTACTCCCTCAGCAGGGGAAATCTGTTGAAGTTTACCTCACTTCGGAACATTCATTCATGGATTTGCACTGCATAATGTCTTCACACACGTACAAGTGTGACATAATATACCTCTGTAAATAAATACAATTTAATTTTACATCTCGCACACTTTGAATGCACAATGCACTTTGAATGGAACATATACGTTCGCTTCGAACTGGAATTATGGAGGAATATCTTGTGATGTCCACTTCACAGGGCACTTATGTTCAAGTAGAACAAACGTCTGAAGCCATAAGAGAAATATACAAAATGTGCAGAGCAGGGGGGTGCGAGGACTGCAATTGAGAACCGCTACAATAGTGAAACAAGCCTTTATGAATTGAGACACTGACTTCTTCATTGATTTTTTTTTTTTTTCAAATTAATATATTTTTTAAAAGATTTAAGCAATGAAAATTTTGTCAGAACCTCTAGTAAATTCCGTTATTTTGTTTAGTTTTCTAACCTTTTTTTTTCTCTCTCCAACAACAACAACAACAAAAAAATTGTGATTCTCAATTTATCCAGAATCGTGCAGGTCTAGCTTACATGTTGTTTATTACTGCATATAATTCATTAAAACAGAGGTTTAATTTCATAAAGTACAAGTTGATGTATAAAATGCACCTACATCCTTTGCATTTTTTTGTTTATTGTTGTTTATTATTGATTATAATTCATTAAAACAAAAAAAAACCTCCAAAAAAAAACTTAAAAAAACATTTTTCGGGCCGGGGGGCCTGTAAATTTTAGGGGTTGTTTTTATCAAACCGAAATTTCCTTGAAAGCAAACAACAGCTCTGATCAAACAGTTTTATTCGTGTCAAAACCCCCGCCTTACATGTAATTTGTTTTCCCAAAAAAACATGGGGAAAATTTAAAAATATTTTTCTGACCGGAAAAAGCCCCTTTTTTGCTGGGGTATCAAAAATACTTTTTTCGTTTGAAAACCAATCACGGTTCGCCCCTAAAACTCTATTCTTTACATTTTTCTCTAGTGTCCCCCTTTAAAACCCTCAAAACCTCTGACCCCCTTTTCTTTTTTGGGGGGCCCGGGGGGTTTCTAAAAGGGAAAAAAAAGTGAAGCTTTCTTTTTGTTGCCTACCCTTTCCGGTGTAGCTTTTGGGGTATAAAAACCCCCCGTCAAAATGTTCCGGTGTATCTTTTAACCCCCTTTTTTTTTGAGGTCCAAGGTTGTTGGGGTTTTGGAGACAATTGGGGTTGTTTCCCGTTCGTTTTTTTCTCCTTTGTGGGCCCCAGTCCCCGTTTGGAAAAGCCCCAAATTTTTGCGGAAAAAACCTCTTTCTTTTTTGGGAAACCCTTTTGGGGTTTGTTTTTAAAAACCCAGGTCTAATTTCGGGGGGGTTTCCCCAATCCGGTTTAAAAATCCCCCTGTTTTGATCCTTTCCAAAAACCCCAGGTAAAGGCCCCTTTCCAAAAAATTTAAAAAAATTTTCCAAAATGAAGGCCTTTAACCCTTTTCCCTTAAGGGGTTTCCCAATTTTTCTTCTTTTTCACAAGTTTTAACCCTCTGGGGGGTTTAAAAAACCTCCATTGAATTTTTCCCCTTTGGGGTTATTTGAGTTTTCAAACCATAGTTTAAAGGCTCTTTAACCCCATTCCCTCGAAAATCTCCTTCTCGGGAGGGGAAGAAAAAAAACCCGGTTACCCTTTGGGTTTTTTTGGGTTTTTTTCCCCCTTTTTACAAAACCTTAATCTAAAACATTCTAAAACCCGGCCTTAATCCAGGGACGGCCCCTTTAAAAATCCAGGGAGGCCTTTGGGCTTAAAACTTTGTAAAGGAGTGGCGGGGGGAAAAAGGGTTTATTTACATTTTATCCCTTTTCCAGAGGGAACCCTTTTGGCCCCCATGGTAGGCCCAAAATAACGGGTCTATTCGATTTTAATGATTCTTTTCCAAAAGGTTTCATTTGCTCCAAACCCCCCTGGAATCGGGAACAAAATGCCAGATTTTTCCCCCCCCGGGGAGGATTTCTAAAACTCCGGGCCATTTGCCCCAAACTTTTCAGTTTTTTTTTTTTGGCCCATCAATTTTCTTTTTAGGTCCTTTGTTCTGAACCCTTTTTATAAATGGGGCGTCAGACGTTCCTTCTTTTGGCCCCTTTTTCCCCCTTTTTTTTCCCTCTTTTTAGCAACGAAAACCCCTTCAGGTTTTTGGTTTTTTGTCCCCGCAGTTCCCCCCCGCCCCCACCATAAAAATTTTTCTCCTGGTTTTTGGGGGGTTGGGGGGAAAAAATTTTGGGTTTTGGGGTCGGGGTTTTTGGGCAATTAAATCATTCCCCGTCTCCCGCCTCCAACGGGCCCAAATTAGCCAAGAATTTCCTTCCCCTTTGGTTCTCCAAGGTTTTTGACAAAGGGTTTCAATTTTTTGTGGCCCATTAAGAACCTCAAATGAATGCCCCCAAATTTTTGTAATTTTTCCAAAACCCCTTTAGCCCGGGGGGTTGCGTTGCCCAAGCAATATTTTGTTTTAGGACCCCCTTTTCTGTCCCACTTAAAATAAAGGGCTCATAAGCAGGTTTTTAAATTCAAAAACCCTTTTCTCCTGCACCCAGTCTTTCCCCTGTTTCTGAGGCGCTCCCCCCTCATTCCACATGTAGGGGGCCTTTTGACGAACTTGGGGAAATTTGGAAAAATTTTAAAACAGCATTGGGCCGCTTTTTCCCCGGGGGAATGCCGGGGTCGCTTCTTTTCCCGATTTTTTAAAAATTTTTCTGAGGGATTGGGCCCCAAAAATTTTTATTGGGCCTTAAAAAAGCTGCGGGCTTTTTCAGTGGGGTTTCCCGGTTAAAAAGTTTAACCTTTCCTATTTTAAAATTTTCTGGAAGAAAAAACTCTCCAGTTAGAAAAACCCTCGGCCTTTTTTCCCCCGCCCCCTGGGCCTGGGGGGCGGAAATTAAACCCCCCAAAAACCCTCTGGCCATAAACACCCCAAATGGGGGGGAAACAGCGCCTTTCCCACCCAACAGCCCCCGGGGGTTTTACCCCCACCCCCAAAAAATAAAAAGGGGGAAAAGGGTCCCCAACTTTCCCCCAAATTTCTTCAACCCTGGAACGGGAAAGCTCCTTGGGAAATAGTTTTCAAAATGCACCCAAAAGCCCCTGCCTTTTTTTTCCTTTTTCCATAAGGGGGGTGTCCAAGGGGCAATGCTTTTTTTTCCCCTGGGAACCGGTTTGGGGGGTCTTTTACTTTGAAATTCGGGGGGACTTCGGAAGCTTTTTTTTGGGGGGTTCCCGGGGGGAACTCCCCAACGGGGGAAATTTGGCTTCCCAGAAAAAAGCACCGTTTTTTGAAAACAAAACCCGGGTTTTCCCCAAGGGCTTTTGGAAACCCTTAAAACCTTCAAGGTGGGGTAAATATAATTTTTCACCAAACCCTTTTTCTTAAATCTTAAGGACATTTCCTTCCTAAATTCAAAAACTTTTGGGGACCCTTTTTTCCCTTAAAAATGGCCACTTTGGGGGTGAAGAACCCCTTTTCCACGTTGCAAGCAGGGGGGCCTTCCACTTTTTTGCAAAAAACAGACCAAAATTTTTTTTGGAAAACACCCAATGCGGCCCCACTAATCTTCCCCAGGTGCCACTCAAGCCCCCCTAAAACCCTTCCCCGGGGGAGAAAGGCACTTGTTCCCCCAAAAATTTAAAAACTTCCTCAGAAAATTTCCTCTTCCCCCAAACCTAGAAGCCCCCTCCATTTGAGAAACCGCGGACTATCTTGCCCCTTTTCCCCCCTCCCCGGAAAAAAAGACTGCACTTATTGATATTTTCAACCGTGATCCAGAAATTTTTCTTTCTTAACCGGGACTTGGTGTAGCGAAAATCCTTACTAGGAACCTTTTTCCAGACATTACTCCCTGTAAAAAACCAAGCGGAATATCGGGGCCTTGGGCCGCTGGAATGCTGGTTGTCATCATACAAAATCTTCACCCCCAGCTAAAACTAGCAATTGCCCAAAAAAAACAATAGGGTCACAGGGGGACCCAAAAAAAAAAAAAAACCCAAGTTTGAGAACCCCCTTTTGCTCCAGTTTTCCAGGTTGGAGTCCCTCTGATGAAAAAAAACTCTATTAAAAAAAAAAAAATTCTTACATGATAACCACCTTTCCAAAACCCTGCCAGGTCGTTTTATGCAACTTTTTCCTAAAGACAGAGTGGATGGAGCATCCTGTGCTGTGCAGCAGCATTCACTAACCCTCTGGCACGGGTACTGGGCCTGACATTACGTAGAAGGCTGTGCTTCTTCCTATTCTGACCAGGTTAATTGCTGCTTGCATCAACTCCAAGAAACTCAAAATCTGGCTCAGGCATTACTTCTGTGTTTCATCTCTCGACGCAGGGAGTCATCTTTTAGGCCTAGCACCAGTTGCTCTCCTTTCAAAACCTTTTCTGCATCTGCCACTCTAGCTGGCTCTCGGCGCTGAACACGATTTAAGTCTTTCCTGGAGGTCATATGCATAGGAGCGTATTATTTCTCCTGTATTCTGAGCACGATCATAGAAGTCCTTCAGCCTTGTACCAATGGGAACTTTATCTCCATAAGTGTCAAGGAGAACAGTGAAGATGTTGTCAACAGACTCCTCTTTTCCGTCCATCATGAACTTTACTGTGGCTTTGGCCTCATCTTTTAGGTGCTGTTTCACCAGCTCAACACGGTCCTCAGTGGGCACCCTCATGACTTGAAATGCAGACTTCATTGATGCCACCCATTCTTCAATACTCAGGGCTCTGGGTTTTGACACGCTACCAGTGAAATCAGGGAGCTTCCGGTCCCTAGGGATATAAATGGCAGCTGGGGTCGTTTGCGCAGAGGCCTGGCACTCAATTACCACCTTTGCTAAGGATAGGGCTTCTCTCTGCTCTGCCCTGGCTTGGTCAAGTGCCCCTGCCTGCTCAGCAAACCTCCTCTGCATCTCTGCCATCTCTCTTTTTAGTTCTTCCAGCTCAGACATCTTCTTACTTGACAACAAACAACTTGTGAGCCTGTAGACGTGTGACTACTTAAATGTGCCTAATTTGATCCTGTTCGTGACGCCACTTTTGTAAGGGGGGTATTAAGCCCGTCGTGTAGGGGAAATGGATTACGGCTGCCCTGGAAGTTTGGACAACGAAAGGATCTTGGTCCCCGTTCCCCAACCTTTTTAGTCTCGTTACACACTAACGCGTGTATGTTGTTTCTTACTTTATTGTGACGGAACACTACTGATTGACAAGGGTAGGCTTCGGGTATGTTAATGTTACACGGTGGCTTCCTGAAGTGAAATTGCATACATGAGAGTACAGTGTCGTATGCTCCTCCCTCCCCCAGATCTAATAAAATAAGTGAGACTCCCCCACTCCCTGACAGCTCTCAACAGAAAGATACACTGTAGATAAGTGTAAAAAGGGAATTAAACTATTTATTCTTTCAGATTTCTTTCTCTTATGAATTATTTTTTCTATTTAAGAAATCAATTAACTGAAAATAATACAAAGAGTTTACAGTAATTGTGCTGTCTTTACAAATGCACACAATCACCTTCAACACATCAATGAAGAAAAAAAACCTTTCACTTGTGGATTAACAAATCTCTTTTGAAATTCAAAATGAGATCACATGCAATTTTTTCAATTGGTAAGCCCACAAAATCTCACCCTTTTTCAAATGATCACCTTCAAACAATCCACATTTGAAAACAACAAAATAAAAATAAACCAATACACAATTAAATCTCACTTTAGAATGAGCACTTATATGAAATGTCCTTTCAAAGGTTTACTCACAGTAACTTAATTTCCATAGTCCACTTGAATTATCACAGTTCCCTGTTTATCAGTTCAGTCACTGAGTAAAAAGGAAAAAAAAAGAGAAAAATACCAGTTCGTAGAACGATGAATGAGAGTGCGTTGTCTGGACGTAGGGTGTGTTGAAATAAACTGAAGATCACAGTTTAAGTTCAAAATTCACTCAGTCTTGTAAAAAATATCCCAAAGATAAAACGGTATCAAAAAAGGATCAAACTGAGATGAATCAAACGGAGATGTCCCTTGGATGGCAGGGTAGCAACACAATCTTCAAACTCGGATAAGCGGAAAAGTTACGTATCTGCATTAAATGCATTATACAGCGATCTCGGTCTCACGTGCACTGACACGTGTGGGAAACTTAATTACACGTGCACAATCTCGTTGAAATGTTAGCTCTTGGCGCTGTATTTCAATCAAAACACGAAAAGTGCAAAATGCTGCAAAAACACATACAAGTCTCTTGATGACAAAAATCAAGGAAAGTTTCACTCTAAGTGTACTCACAATTTCCGTGGCCTTCACAATATGTAACTGCGTCACTCTTACAGCCAACACACATCACGAGAAAAACTTGAAAAAAAACTATTTTTTTCTAGGAACTGCGGGTCACTGTCCACACCTTCACTTAGTGCTGTTGTCTTTTATTCGACTTAAGCCTCGATAATCTTACGTTGAAGCAACTTTATCGAACGAGCTTCTCGATCACAACACTGCACTTACTTCTGTGTGCGACACACTCATACGCTTTGCTTTTATTAGTTTTATCCTGCTGCACTTACCACATGCGCAAAAAACGGACCACTCGCCAAAATAAAAGTATCCCAAAAATAAACTCCTTTCAAAATAATATACCCGTTACACTAGTCTTGTGTCTCGTCTAGTCTCGTGGGATAAGTGTCTCATCCGAGCAGCAACCTCGCGCTCTCTCTCGTGAAGAGAAGGGTCTGTCTGCAGACTGCAAGACAGGGGCGTAACTTGAAAGAGGCGTAACTTGACGCAAGAGGCGTACCTTGAAGTTGTCCAAATCACACAGAACCACGCGAGATGTCAAAACGAGATTTTGTCGGGGTGCGTTCGAAACCGCATACCCTTTAAGTAGGCACTTAATTTCAATAAGTACTAATTTAATGAGAGCTAAAAGAGTAAGTACTCTTCAGCCTAAAAGCGTATGTATGTATGAAGCATGAATGCGATTTGGATATCATCATCCGCTATGTTGATCATGTGACCTACGAAGTTAAAACAAGCGCAAAAACTTAAAAGATATGAGTGACAGGTTTAATTAATGTAATTGTAAGTCTCTTGATAATGATAAAACTTGCCAATGTTGTGGTCTTGTTGAATGTTGAAGAAACGGCTGCCTTTTTATTTTGTGATTGTAGTATAGTCAATACTGTTAATTTAAGTTTTTATATCTTTAACTAATGTGATCAAGTTTTATCCTTCAATCATTTATTTACCGTTTTATGGCATTATGATTGTTCATTGTTAGATATAACCGTCTTACCCTGACCTTTTATGCAATTATAAGTTTGCCAATTATACTAAAAAAGAGGGACAGGTGCACTAACACCTCACAGCATCACTAACTCAACAATCCAGTACAGTTTCCCTCATGGACTCTGCAGTGTCTGCACAAAGGGTACGTCGATCAGCTGCTCGAAGACCTAACCTTTGGAGAAGACTGTTGATTTTATTGTCTAAAAATTTAAGTATTTCTACTCGAAAATTAACATTACCCCATAATAAATTGCATCTTTTGCCCACCCCAACACTTGCATGCAATAATAACGATAAATGCCAACCAATTATTATATACATTTTTTTTCTTAAAATTACATTTTAGTAAAAGAAGCTAAATGTACATTCTGTCGTGACATAGCTATACATGAATATACACTAGCTGAACAAATGCAGTAATCAATATTCTACTCTGTGCCCTATTTAAAGCGGCCATATTGCCAACAAACAACTTGTTAGTACTTATTGAAATTAAGTGCCTACTTAAAGGGTATGCGGTTTCGAACGCACCCCGACAAAATCTCGTTTTAACATCTCACGTGGTTCTGTGTGATTTGGACAATTTCAAGTTACGCCTCCTACTTCAAGTTACGCCTCTTTCAAGTTACGCCCCTGTCTTGCAGACTGCAGACGTACACGCTTGGGCTCGAAGCCAATAAGGAAGTGACTAAAACTGTAATTCATCGACTGGCCGCTTGAGGCTGGCTGCAAAAGGTAGTCAGTTCCATAGACTCCCCATGTTAAAATGCCCAACTTTACAGCAGAAAAAAACATGTTTACAGCCTGGTGCAAAAAATGATTTTGGTCTATATTGCTAATTTTGCCCTTCATGACAACTGTGAGGGGGGTGAATTTTTTTATAACTCATCCGTTTAAATTATATTAAGCCTTAAAGTTCTGCATAATTAAGGGCGTGGCCACTTGAGTGACAGGTGGATTGCGGCTGCTGACAATGCCGTCGCGCTAGGTGGGCGTGGCTTCAGCAACCAGCTCCCGCATTTTTGCCCATTTTCGATTATCCGGGAGAGTCGCGCGGTGACGCGCTGCCAAGATGGCAACGGCCCGCTCTGCACACTTTGAGCTTCAAAACCACTCTTGAGGAGTCTATGGGTGACGTCACGGACACTACGTCCATATTTTTTAACAGTCTATGGTCTCATCACACCCCTAACATATTATGTAGCAAAAATGATCAGGGCCAAGCACACTAAACTGAAAAATGCAGATTAAACATATCATTCCTGTGATGACATTCAGGATTATAAAGACGCATATGAAGTTTCATATCAAAATGCCAGACCGGACTTAACACAAGGATTTAAGGAATTAACCTAAATTGCTTACTATAGCGCCACATTGTGGTCAGTTTTCACAAAATTTGTTACACTTATTAATTTTCACAGTGCATGAATATATCCATAATTGTTACGTTTATTGTCCATTTAGATTTGAAGTTATTAGCTGCTGAAATTTGGCCAAGGTTTTTTTTTTTTTTTGAAGTATCTGAGTAATATTGGAAGATATTTTAGGACGTCCAGCAAAGAAGATGCATAGCCTACTTACTTTCAACTTAATTAATTACATATTTGCAGAGTTGTTGTAGTTGTTTTTTAGTTGAAATGCACACTATGTACAGAATGTCCATTTGCCGATCTGTATTAAAGTCCTGGTAAACTTGAGCATTACATTCAGCAGATATAGGTCAGTTTGTAAAAATGGGCATTGCATAAGTGTCTTTGCAAAACTTTTAATGAATCCTTTTTTTCCCCCTTTCTTTTTTGTAACTTTTTATCATGAGTGTCTGGAGATGATTCTTGCCAAGTTTCTTGCAAAAGCAATGCAGAGATAGAGTCTCATGTACACTTCGCCATGTTTGCTGTCAAATTCATTGATGTTTAGTTTATCAAAAAGTTTTAAAATCTTTTTGCAAGCATAGTCTGAAGATGCTCTGTGCCAGTTTTCATAAGTATAGGATTGAAAATGTAAGTTTTTCAGGAAATTCAGAATGGCACTCCGTTAGTATGTAGTTAACATTTAATATTTGACATTTTACAGTGAATAGCTAGTTGTGCAAATCACTGTCAAATATTGCAATTTGAATTGAAAATATATCATTTGTTTTAATTATTTAATGTAATGCATTTCATAATAGAATGTGAAGAGACAACATTAAAGTGACAATTTCCAACATGTTAGGCATACAATTACAGTTTTTTAAAGGAAATTCCTTTTTTAAAGGAAATTTGTTCCTGATGAAATATAAAGCGCTATATTTGACCATGTTCTTGTGGGACACTGGACAGGGTTTCTTACAGGGTCATCTACATGGTTTTTATACTGCTTACACATACAGTATAATTACAGTATGCAGTACTTTAGATGAGAGAACCGTCACTTTTTTGTGTACAGTAAATACTGTAGCATATGCTGTATACCCTCAAACCCATAATTGTCAAATTGATTTGTAGCTAAGCACTTCTTGCATGAACTATTTTTGTAGACTTTTGTCAGGAACAATTAAAACAACTATATGGCAAATATGGTTATTACCAATATTGTAATGCAATATAACAGAGGATGCTGACTTTATTTATTTTTTACTATAATTAAAAATGTACTGTATTGTGTTTCATACTAAGTTCATATTCAGTCCTTTTATTTGAACTTTTTTTTCTAGCATTTTTTAAATAATTAATTTAATTTATATATATTAATTATTTATTTAATATATATATATGTGTGTGTGTGTGTATATTATCTACTGCTAGATCTTTTTTAGAGTAATGTTATTAAAATAAACTATTCTTTTTTTTTTTTGTTTAATTTTATTGTATTGACAATAACTTGCAAAAAAAGGTTTTTGTAACAGTGTTTTGGACTGATCAAGCACCTTGTTACCATCAGTATACTGAATATAAGACGTTAACATTAAATGTACTTATATCTGAATTATTCTGAGATTTTGGTGTCTAAATTTTCAGTGCTTGTCACCTATACTTCCTCTGCCAGTGATGTCACTTGCAATCAATACCTGTATTCTCCACTGACTGTAACACTACCAATTTACTTGCATCCAAATATTAAAAAGATACCCTTTATGGTTGCTGAAGAACAAAAATTATTATAATTTTTATAATAAGAGGGGCCAGTTAGGCCAGCCGGGGGTGCTCACCCTGTGGTCTGTGTGGGTCCTAGCGCCTCAGTATAGTGACGGGGACACTATACTGTCAATATATTACAGTTTTTTAAAGGAAATTTGTTCCTGATGAAATATAAAGTATTATATTTGACCATGTTCTTGTGGGACACTGGACAGGGAAAATTCAGACACCTAAATTCAGACTGGACAGAGAAAATTCAGACACCTATACATACTTCTCCAGGGATTGCCAGCTTGCGTGGTGCTGTGATCCCAAGAGCGATGCCGTCCGGAACTATGCTCCTGGTAGGGTCACCCAAGGTCAAGGGGAAGGTTACCTGACAAAGAGCAATCCAACCAAGACCTCAACGGCGGTGCAGGCAGAGGATGATGAATGGCCTTACGGGAGCGTCACAATGACTGGGAAGGTGGATGAAGGCTGCAGCAGAAATGGGCCCCCAGTTGTCTTGGACTCCATGCACTGGATTCTGACCCATTTCTTTCAAGGACCATGTGGTGACTGTCTATGCACCAGTCTCCCCACGTTACAGTTTTTTTTTTTTTGGTACAATTTTTATAAAACAAGTGTTACATTTTCAAAACTCTTAGTATCAATCTCACAACAAATCATCAAAAGTGCACTTTTTTCAAACATTTGAGCATATTTTCTATTGTCTTTTTCAATGCACAAAATAAGTGTTTCATCTATATAAATGTTTCATTCACAGTTACTACCTTTATAAAGCTCTTACTATCAAACATTTCATTTGCATGTCTTCTCATTCAGTTTAATACATTTGTCTATAATTTATTTAATCTATCTCATCTTAATGGTTATTCAGTGAATTATTTGGTGCATCTATAGATGTCTATATATATATAGATTCAATATATATAGTTTCTAAAGAGCTTGTTTGCATTTCAGGGACAACCAAATGTAATAAATTATGTTTTGCACTATAAGTGATTTATCTTAGATGATTGTGTATGTGTGTGTGTGTGTGTGTGTGTGTGTGTGTGTGTGCATGTGTGGTTAAGGTAAAACCTATGTTACAGGAACTAAATGTCCCCACATACTGTTAGATGGCAATATCTGAAATCCTTGTCCTTGTGGCAGAAATTTGTTTTCTATGAAAAAAAAAGGGTAGGTTTTTTCGTAAGGGTAGGTTTAGGAATAGGATTAGGGTGTCCTCATTTGTTGAATTGTTTTGCAATTTGTGAACATGCAGCAGGATACAAGGGAGAGAAAATGATCAGAGATGTATCAGAAAAAGGGAGACAGATGGCATCAAATACATCATTTTACATTACATTATGCCATGTGATATTGTATAGTCTTTACCATGGTAGAGACTGCACATTAATACAACTCACTTTTTTTAATCTGAAAAGTTCACTTACAGTATAGATTCAGTCATATGTCATACTGCATTGACAGTAATCTCTGTTCTAGCACAAAACTTTATGGCCATGTCATGCTTTCATCATCGTACCTTTTGATACAGTAATACACACTGTATAAATACTTTTACAAGCATTATGGATTTTATGTGAGTTATGCAAGTTAGGTAATGTAAGTGTGTTTTCTAACTTGACAATTATTGCCTGTATTTCTGTAATTATTTCAGCAACAAAGGTGATTTGAAATGGATCTTGCATTGTTTGCTCTTAAATGAACTGATTGTTAAAAGTACTAAATTGACAAACAATGTTGTGTTTCAGTAATTAAATTAAATGTTCTCAATATATATTACAATAATCTTATGTTTTTAAACAATGGTTGAGTGGATGAAAATATGTGTAACTAATGAAAGCATGAGATCAGATTTTGAAAGAATGACTAGTGGTAAATATAAACCTTATTTTACAAAATAGAACCAAAGTGAAAAGAAAAAAAAAATGTTTACATAACTTCACAAATTCACCTAAAACCTTCCATTGATGGCGTCCTCATTTGTAAAACCATGTGCTTTGCTAATTTTGAACATACAGCAGGACACAAGGGAGAGGAACTGATCAGAGATTGATCAGAGATGTATCAGAAGAAGGGAGATTATGCCATGTCATACTGTATATAATGTAGATGCATTAACCATGGTAAAGACTGCACATTACTATAACTCACCCTTCATCTGAAAAGTTCAGCTAGAGTATAGATTTTCTATCATGAGAGTTATTGCCTGTATTACTGTAATTATGTCAGCAACAAAGGTGATTTGAAACATGAATCTTGCATTGATTGCTATTAAATGAAATGATTGTTCAAAATACTAAATTGAAATCACTAAAATTTGATGGCCTCCAGTATATTTTGCTGAATAAATATTTGAATATGCAATACACCAAAATAAAGATATGAACCTCTACTTTTAAACAACAACAAACTGTTTTATTCTAGCTTAAAGCATTTTTTATCAACACTTGAATATAGGAAGGTTTCATAAAAATCTATAGTTTTGAGCAAAAAGGTGAGAAAATCACATTTTTATCAAAAACTTCATCTGGATAATATTCTATACGATTATCAAAGCATAAATCCAGTAAATCGCTTCCATCAACACTTCCAAAGCTTGCACAGACATATACCACTTCCTGGATCAGCATTTTACTCCATAACATTATGCAGTTTTCATTTATATGCTGTCTATTGCTGATGATCACATTATTTTTAATATGCATCTGTTTACATAAGAGATCGCTGGTTTCTCCATCCTGTTTACATGTGTTTTTGTTCGGGAGGTTTTGTACTTGTTCAGAAGATGTGTAATAGCGCCCCCGAGTGTATAACAGTGAAAGCCACAAAAAGCCGTAAAAACTCGTCTTTGGCGGGGAAGCGTTGTCTTCTAAAAGATGAGATAACTCATCAATGGCAGGGAAAGAGTTAAAAAAAAACTGTAAACAAATTCACGCACAGGCGTCCTTCTTTGGAAACCAGCTTAACATCCTTGTTAAAATCCTATAGCGACCAGAAATTGGTCACGGGGACAGGATTGTGAGATCTGGAAGCCCCAGTCATAAACTGGCACATTAGGCAGTGAGTGATAGACCAAGTCGCTGGGCTCTTGGAACAAGGCAGAAAGAGTCCTTTAGGATCCACTCTGCTCACCCTATGAGGGGAAGGGGCCAGAAAAGGTCCCCTAAAAATAGCCTGTCTCAAACCTCCTGACTGGATTACAGAGTCCAGAGGGATCCCCATTTGCGGTCAGAAACACAAAACTATAAACTTTGGAGCCTGGAATGTGTGCACATTGATGGATAGTGCAACCAGTGATAGACCAGAGAGAAGAACCACAATCATTGCTGGAGAACTGAGAAGATATCGGATTGACCTAACCGCCCTCTCAGAAACCCGGCTAGCAGACTAAGGACAACTGAAAGAGGAGAAGGGTGGCTACACACATTTCTGGAAAGGAAAAGCTGCTGATGAGCCCAGGATACATGGTGTTGGAACTGCCCTTAGGAACAAGCTTATCAGCCACCTCTATGAATTTCCTTTGGGGATTAGTGAACATCTCATGACCATCCATCTGGTGTTTGCCAACAAGTCAAGTCAAGTGTCCTTTATTTATGTAGTGCTTTTAACAATACAGATTGTGACAATATTAGGACAATATTAAACAACCAGATAGCAACAGAGACCTTCTATGCCTGCTTAGACAAGATACTGTCGAGTATCCCCAAGAAAGATAAGATTATTTTCCTTGGAGACTTCAATGCCCGGGTTGGCAGGGATCAACACCTGTGGAAGGGCACTATAGGAAAGGAAGGTATTGGAAACATCAACATTAGTGGAGTTATGCTTCTCAGCAATTGTGTTAAGCATGATCTCATCATCACGAATACTCTCTTTAGTCAGAAATACAAATTTAAGGCATCTAGAAGACATCCCCGCTCCAAACAGTGGGGTCTCATTGACCATGTCATTGTATGAGCCAGGGAGCTCCATGACGTTAACGTCACAAGGGCCATGGTCAGTGCAGATGACTGCTGGACAGATCATCGCCTCATCCACTCCACAATGTCAATCAAACTCATAAGGAAGAGGATAATTAAAAAAAAAAAAAGCAGCTCCGACTAAGACTGACCCTGTTACCCTGTTAAAGTCTACAATTCTTGCTACAGTGTACCTGCAAAACCATTCAAGAAAGCACCAGGACTGGTTTGATGAAAATGACGCAGATAGAACAACTTATCTCCAAGAAAAGGAAAGCCTTCTGTGCCTGGCAAAATGTAATGTGCAAGGCCAAAAGGCTTGCTCATTCCAGAGATGGGTATGGGAGCTAAAACACTCTTAGTGGACAGAAAGGGCTCTTGAAATCCAGAGACTGGTAGACTGATACCAGGGGTATTTTCAGTGCTACCAAGGACCTTCTATGGTCCAAGCTATCATGGTCTAAACTCCCTGGGCTCAAAGGACGGTCAAGAGCTGCTGAAGGACAATGAGTCCATTAATGCCTGATGGAAAGAGTATTTCCAAGAACTTCTCAGCAGTGACAGCTTATCTGAAATTGACATTACCAAACATATCCCCCAGAGTCCCATCAGAGAAGACATGGGAGAACCTCCAGCTACAATATAGTTCAAGATGCCATCAGGCCTTAAGAACAACAAGGCTGCCGGTCCGGATGGGATCCCAGATGAGATACTAAAGGAAGCCTTTGTACGTGGCCTTTATAGACCTGACAAAGGCTTTTGACATGATAGACCGCAAGGCCATGTGGAGCATACTATCATGGTACGGCTGTCATGAAAAGTATATTAGAATACTGAGGGTCCTACATGATGTTATGCCAGTTACAGTGCTCAGTAATGGCGGCACCAAGTCTGAGCCTTTTACAGTGGAAATAGGGGTCAAACAGGGATGCATCATTGCACCCACCCTATTTGCCATCTTCATTGCAGCCATACTCCACCTCATTGGCGAAAAGCTGCCACAGCGGATTCCAATCATGTAAAGAACTGATGGCAGACTGTTCAACCTTAAAGGGGACCTATTATGCAAAATTCATAAAAAATCCACCCACTCCTTTTTTTTTTAATCCCCATAGATCATAAGCAGTGTCTCCCAACTAGTGTTGGGCAAGTTACTCTGAAAATGTAATCAAATTACTAATTACTGATAACTCCTTTTAAAAGTAATAACGTTACTGTTCTGATTACTTTATTTCAAAAGTAATTAGTAATTAGTTACATTACTAGTTACGTTACTTTTTTCTCCATTAAATTTATGAAATCCCAGCATACACTCTCCTTATAAATTCTTAAATTATTAAACCATCAACATTCACATTATTTTTAACTAAAGCAAGCGGCTGCTGCATGCATGGTTAGGCATGGCAGAATGCCAGCAAAGAGCGCTGCATTTATAATCTCTAAAAGACATCTCAGTTCATCGCAATCTCACAAATCTCTGTTAGCCTACAACCCAATAAATATACGCATAATGAATCTTTCATAATGTCTACAATTCGTGTGTTATAATGAGAGGATTCGTGAGCACGCAAATTTCAGCACTGCATTGCTCAATGCTGCAAACACGTGTTATAGCCTAAAATTAGAAACTCTGCATATGCTTGCACCTGTTAATCATTTATATTTTATATTAGTTCATGTTGCGTTTGTGCAATAGATGAATAACAATTTATTTGTTTTAGATATTTTATATTTAGATATATCTATTTTGCGAGAGTCCCGTGACCATTTTATTCTCCCGCATCCCGCACACACATGTCTATCTGCTTGCACCGCCATCTTGTCCCACGTCTGTTGCGTCGGGTCTCGCGGGAGCAGGTCTCCAAACCACTGGCACTTGATTTGACAGAGCATGTGCTACATCCATTTTAAAATCTCTAGATTATAAAACACTGCATTCTGTCAGCAATGTAACACGGCAGTAATGTATAGAGACCTCGGCTTGTAATTATACTCTAATTACTATTTTGAAAATTATAACTCGTTAGAT
The DNA here is from genome assembly GCF_018340385.1 of Cyprinus carpio. Taxonomy (NCBI): domain Eukaryota; kingdom Metazoa; phylum Chordata; class Actinopteri; order Cypriniformes; family Cyprinidae; genus Cyprinus; species Cyprinus carpio. The sequence goes on from NC_056615.1 coordinate 5,950,398, forward strand.
TACTCCGTTACTAAAAAAGTAATCAAATTACTGTAACGCGTTACTAAGTAACGTGTTTCTGCCCAACACTGCTCCCAACTACCTGTTTCCTGACCTGGTGCTAATGTGACGTCACATTAGCCACAAGCCCCACCCATGAATGTTGACAGACACTGCCGTTATAACATAGAACTGCCCTGAGCGAGTTCACAGTGAGTTATAAACAGTCCACCATTGCTACACTGACGAGAATGTCTCCCAGGTGTTTTAGGTGTTCTGTAGCTGGACGTATGAATCCACATAGCTCTCTCCTTACTCCCAAAATCTGAACCACTGAAGACAAGGTGGATTTTTTTTTTTTTCTAAGAAAATGCTCCCTCAACTCTACCGAATTTTGTTTATGTCTGCACTAATAATTTTACACCTGACTGCTTTGTGAATTAGGGTCAGTATAAAGCAGGTTTTGCACAAAAGTTTCTCCTGAAGGATGGAGCAGTGCCAACTGTTCGTGATCCAGCTCCACCTCCACCTCCAGTAGAAGTAAGTATTATGTGTTAGTTTTCCAAATTGCCTTTCTGAAAAAGCTTCTTGGCAGGCTAGGTTAATGTTGCTAAAGCTACCATTGTCTCTCTGTTTTCACTGATGCTGCCTTCACATGCTACCAGAATGATTGTGAATAGGAATGTGGTAGTTAAAATTGCGTATGAAAGCAATGTGAAGTCGATCGCTGGAATTAGTCAAGCTCATAGTGGGGCTTATAAAGTTTGTATAAGTTTCTGTAAAGATAACAGGCTTGTACTAATAGTGGAGTGTTTATTTGCAAAGGCTAGCACCGGTATTGCCGAAGCTTGCAATAGAGTCTGCTGCAGAGCTTGAGCTCTTGAAGCTCTGCCCTCTTTTCCACGAACACAAGCTCATTTGAATTTAATGGAAATTACAAAAATGGCACGTTTTGGCCCATACCCTAAAAGTGCCAATTTTAACAAGCTATTAAAATTATCTGTAAGGTATTTTGAGCTAAAACTTCACACACACACACTCTGGGGACATCAGAGACTTATTTTACATCCTGTAAAAAGGTTTAAGGCCAAGAGTAAAGTCAACTGCACCACAATTAAACATGAGCATAAAATTAAACATCAAGAAGACCCAGGTCCTATATCAATCTCCACCTAACCAGCCAGCTATCCAGCCAAACATAAGTGACAACACCACTCTTGAAAATGTGGACCACTTCCCTTACCTCGGCAGCCTTCTTTCCTCAAAAGCTGACATAGACTCTGAGGTTAACCATCGCGTGAGTTGTGCCAGTGGAGTCTACGCCAGGCTCAGGAAAAGAGTCTTTGAAGATTAAGACTTATCAGCCCAAATAAAACTCCTGGTCTACAGAGCTATTGTCCTCCCCACCCTGCTGTTTGGAGTCGAGTCATGGACCACCTACAGCAGGCACCTGAGAGCCATGGAACAATACCATCAAAGATCCTTACAAAAGATTCTGAGAATCAGCTGGGAGGGCAGATGCACCAACATCAGCATCTTGGAGGAAGCCAACATGACCAGCATCACCACTAGTATAATCCAGCACCAACTTCAATGGACAGGCCATGTCATACATCTCCCCAAACAGATCCTGTACTCTCAGCTGAAGGAAGGTAGTCAAGCAACAGGTGGACAAAAGAAACGTTAATAGGACAACATCAAGGCCATTCTGAAAAAAAAAAATAAATAAATAATAATAATAATAATTTTTTTACTTTGAGCATTTGGAGAAAGATAAAAAGGCTCAACCATTATCAATGATTACCACTCTCTCGTCCTACAAGTAGACCCAAAAGAGAGGACAGTCATACTTATTTCGAGTGACTGCAGATGATGATACTATCAAAAAAAGCACCATCTTTTGGATGAGATGTTAAACCGAGGTCCTGACTCTCTGTGGTCATTAAAAATACCAAGATGTCTTTCGAAAAAGAGTAGGGGTGTAACCCCGGCATCCTGGCCAAATTTACCCATCGGCCTCTGACCATCATGGCCTCCTAACAATACCTATATCTACTGATTGGCTTTATCACTGTCTCCTCTCCACCAATAAAACTGGTGTGTGGTGGGCGTTCTGGCGCACTATGGCTGCTGTCGCATCATCTTGTCACAACATAGACCGGAGACAAGGGGCTAGTGCAATAACAGGTTGGTTTATTGAATGATTTGCAGGTAGTAAAGACTTAAATGATGATTAATGACTAGTGGAATGCTTCTAGGTTCTTATCTGAGGTACTGGGGTGTTGAGTCTGGGATAGGGTATTCAGGATTCATGCAGGAGTCAAGGGGAACCAGATGGAAAGAGCACTGGAGCTTCTGAGGAATGGTACATACAGTTTAGTAGCTTGAGAGAGTCTGGTAAGTGAACTGTAGACCAGATGATGAGTGTCTGAGTGGAGTGCGGTTGTGGGTGATCAGTAATCAGGTGACTGGGATCTGGTGTGTGTTGGGGCTGGTGACTATGGTGATTGTGATGGTGCAGAAACCATGACACATCTATGTTGCACATGTGGTGGTGGATGAGGAGATCTTCCTCACAATGTCTAAGCGCTTTGAGTGATAAGAAAAGTGCTTTATAAATGTAAGGAAATATTATTATTATAATATTATTATTATTATTAATATATATTATTAAATATTATATTATTATTATTATTATTATTAAAATCTTATAATAATTTTATAATATTATAATCTAATTATAATCTAAAAAAATGTTTAGAAAAACATACTAATGGTTAGCTCATCCCAGAAAATATAGAATTTGTTCAATATTTTCAGATAAGAGAGCTGTATGCCCTTACAAATTATTCCCAATTGAAGAGGACACTATGCATGTGTGGAGCAAAACAATAGGTCAGGTGTAATGCAGTCTTCCACTAGAGAGCAGAATAGTACTGTTAATCATGCTGATATCTCATAAAACATTAAACCAAACTTTACTTGTTAAATGAGAGAAAAATTTCAGTCACTGCATGGAAGTAATCTGTAATTTAACATTTACATTTTTTTATACAAAATCTTACAGTCTAACTGGACTATAAGTTGTCCTAGTGGGAGAGACTTAGAGTTTAATGCCTTGCCAAAGATCCCAAAGGTTATATTAATACAGTATACTGTATATTATATCTCTGTCTCACATATTTGGGTGATTTGTCCAGGTAACATTTAACTATTGCATGAAGATTTATTTATTTATTTATTTATTTATTTATTTAGCATTATGACTTTATTTTTGAGACAGTTAACACAAGGGGGTGAGCAATAAATACCTAAAATAATTTGTAAATCACCTAAAAGCCATTCGTTTGGTTTACTCATGCTGGTCAGCCACAGTATTGCCTATAGAGAAGGTGGCCTGGAGAAATCTGTGCCTTCTGTCTCTGTACACACTGACTGTCACTGTTTGTTCACTTATTCTACAAATAGTAATGCAAATGTACCCTTCAATAGTGTGTATCAATGACAGCAGCACAATGGTCTAGTGTTTTTGCATCTAAAACATGAGTAAGAGTTTCAGTTTGACACTGAGGCTTTAATCAGACACAGCAATAAGAGAGCACACAGCTCTGTGCCAACACAGCTAAAACGGGACGACACTGAGCCAACAAACAGACATTAGTGTTGTGTCATGAAATAAGTCTCTTGTGGTCAGATGGACCAACTAACTCCTCTGTGCTGCTTAAAGACTTTCACTTTTTAAGTCCTTATTTAATCACTCTTCTGTTAGAAAATGCCAGGTCTGCTTGGCATTATTTAGGAGAATAGAAGTAAAGTCTCATTCTAAATTAATGTTTGGGAAATTTGGTCTGTTTCATTTGTCTTTGTCACAACATTTTGGTTGATGTATTGGTCCAATATGAAGTCCAGTCTTTGTCCAAATTTGTCTAACATAGTTCTCAACTGCTTTTGCTTCAGGATCCAGATCCATATATTGGACATTAAATTGCAACCAAAGTAAACAAATGTGCCTTTAATATCAAAAGTGATTTACTTTTGCATATATGTAAACTATACAAACATAACATACAGTAAGTTGAATATCATTGACCTTTTTTTTTTTTTTAAATTGACCATTTTAAATACATAACATCAGATGAGTGATAAACCAGCCTACTGGTCAGCAAGTGAACATGTATTTAATATATTCTAACTTATTTATTTTGCTTTGACTGGACACATGACTCCAAATTTTAAATAAATAAATACAAACATACATACATACATACATACATACATACATACATACATACAGTGAACAAAGCTATAAACGCAACACTTTTGTTTTTGCCCCCATTTTTCATGAACTGAACTCAAAGATCTTAGACTTTTTTCTACGTACACAAAAGGCCTATTTCTCTCAAATATTGTACACAAATCTGTCTAAATCTGTGTTAGTGAGCACTTCTCCTTTGCCGAGATAATCCATCCACCTCACAGGTGTGGCATATCAAGATGCTGATTAGACAGCATGATTATTGCACAGGTGTGCCTTAGGCTGGCCACAATAAAAGGCCACTCTAAAATGTGCAGTTTTATCACACAACACAATGCCACAGATGTCGCAAGTTTTAAGGGAGCGTGCAGTTGGCATGCTGACTGCAGGAATGTCCACCAGAGCTGTTGTCTGTGAATTGAATGTTCATTTCTCAACCATAAGCCGTCTCCAAAGGCGTTTCAGAGAATTTGGCAGTACATCCAACCGGCCTCACAACCGCAGACCACGTGTAACCACACCAGCCCAGGACCTCCACATCCAGCATCTTCACCTCCAAGATCGTCTGAGACCAGCCACCCGAACAGCTGCTGCTACAATCGGTTTGCATAACCAAAGAATTTCTGCACAAACTGTCAGAAACCGTCTCAGGGAAGCTCATCTGCATGCTCGTCGTCCTAATCAGAATCTCTACCGGACTGCAGTTCGTCATCGTAACTGATTTGAGTGGGCAAATGCTCACATTCGATGGTGTCTGGCACTTTGGAGAGGTGCTCTCTTCACGGATGAATCCCGGTTTTCACTGTACAGGGCAGATGGCAGACAGCGTGTATGGCATCGTGTGGGTGAGCGGTTTGCTGATGTCAACGTTGTGGACCGAGTGGCCCATGGTTGCGGTGGGGTTATGGTATGGGCAGGCGTATGTTATGGACAACGAACACAAGTGGATTTTATTGATGACATTTTGAATGCACAGAGATACCGTGACGAGATCCTGAGGCGCATTGTTGTGCCATTCATCCACGACCATCACCTCATGTTGCATCATGATAATACACGGCCGCCTGTTGCAAGGATCTGTACATATTTCCTGGAAGCTGAAAACATCCCAGTTCTTGCATGGCCAGTATACTCACCGGACATGTCACCCATTGAGCATGTTTGGGATGCTCTGGCTTGGCGTATACAACAGTGTGTTCCAGTTCCTGCCAATATCCAGCAACTTCGCACAGCCATTGAAGAGGAGTGGACTAACATTCCACAGGCCACAATCAACAACCTGATCAACTCTATGCCAAGGAGATGTGTTGCACTGTGTGAGACAAATGGTGGTCACACCAGATACTGGCTGGTTTTCGGACCCCCCAATACAGTAAAACTGCCCATTTTAGAGTGGCCTTTTATTGTGGCCAGCATAAGGCACACTTGTACAATAATCATGGTGTCTAATCAGCATCTTGAGGTAGATGGATTATCTTGGCAAAGGAGAAGTGCTCACTAACACAGATTTAGACAGATTTGTGAACAATATTTTAGATAAATAGGCCTTTTGTGTACATAGAAAAAGTCTTAGATCTTTGACTTCAGCTCATGAAAAATGGGGGCAAAAACAAAAGTGTGGCATTTATAATTTTGTTCAGTGCACATAATTTTAACTTGTGACAATATACAGTGGGTAAAATAAGTATAAGTATTTCGAAAGGTGCTGTTGACATGAAATTTTCACCAGATGTTGGTAACAACCCAAGTAATGCATACATAAAAAGACAACAAAACAAATAAGTTCAGAAATTAAGTTGTGTAATAAATGTTAGAGTTAGTTGGTTGTGGGGAAGTAATGGGGAATGGGGGTCGTTTTGTTTGTTGGTGTTTCTTTTATTATAACACAAATAAACTTTGCACCAACGGTGACTTTTACTCTAGCATCAACAACGACACGATCACATAACACTTCCGGGTGACTTCTTCCGGTTTGGGGTCACGTCAGCAGTCCGTCTCTCTCTGTCTTGCTTCTGTCTCTCCTGGCATTTTATACTCTCTCCACGCCAATTACTGAAACAAGAGACAGGTGTTGCTCGTCTCTGCCCAAACCACTCACTTACGGATCGTCTCCTGATTCTCTCTCCCGCTGCAGACTTCGCTAAACCACGCCCCCCCTGCCCCTGCCACATACCCCCACCGCCCGACTCAGGCCGGGGAGCCACCCGGCCTGCAGCAAGCCCCCCCCCCCCCCCATTCCTGGAGAGGAAGTCGGCCACCGCCATCTGACCACCCGGCCTGTGGATCACCTTGAACTTAAAAGGCTGTAGAGCCAGATACCAACAAGTGATCCGCGCGTTGGTATCCTTCATGCGGTGGAGCCACTGCAGCGGAGCGTGGTCCGAACAGAGGGTGAACTCCCGTCCCAGGAGATAGTAGCGGAGGGTGAGGACGGCCCATCTGATGGCAAGGCACTCTTTCTCTATGGTGCTGTACTTAGCCTCTCTCTTTGAGAGCTTCCGGCTAATGTACAGCACCGGCCGTTCCTCCCCCTCCATCTCCTGGGACAGGACTGCACCCAGCCCCCTGTCCGACGCGTCCGTCTGCAACAGAAAAGGGAGAGAAAAATCAGGAGAGTGTAACAACGGCCCGCCACACAGGGCAGCCTTTACCTGGGTAAAGGCCTGCTGACACGGCTCCGTCCACTGGACCGTATCTGGCACCTCCTTTTTAGTAAGGTCAGTCAAAGGGCTGGTGAGGTCCGAATAATTAGGAATAAACCTTCTATAATATCCCGCCAGCCCCAAGAACTGCCTTACCTCCTTTTTGGTCTTGGGACGTGGGCAGGTCGCAATAGCAGCTGTCTTGTCAATTTGGGGACGCACTTGCCCATGCCCCAAGTGGAAGCCCAGATACCTTACTTCCACCCGCCCAATCGCACACTTCTTTGGGTTGGCCGTGAGTCCCCCTCTCCCCTCAGCGATCTCAGGACAGCCCTCAAATGCTGCATATGCCGCTGCCAATCATTACTAAATATAATGATATCATCCAGGTAGGCAGCTGCATATGTAGCTTGGGGCCGCAGAATCTTATCCATGAGGCGCTGAAAGGTAGCCGGCGCCCCGAACAACCCAAAAGGAAGGGTGACAAACTGGTGTAATCCAAACGGCGTTGTGAAAGCTGTCTTTTCTTTGGATAATGGAGACAAGGGGATCTGCCAATAACCCTTTGTTAAGTCCAATGTCGAATAAAAACGAGCCGTGCCTAGCCGATCAAGCAACTCGTCAACCCGCGGCGTTGGATACGCGTCGAACTTCGACACAGCATTCACCTTGCGGTAATCCACACAGAACCGGACTGAGCCGTCCGTTTTCGGAAGTAAAACTATCGGGCTCGCCCAATTACTATTGGATTCTTCTATTACTCCCATGTCAAGCATTGCACCTAATTCAGCCTGAACTACCTTTTTCTTGTGCTCAGGTAAGCGATACGGCCGGCTGCGAACTACCACGCCCGGCTCGGTCTCGATATGGTGCTGAATCAGGTTAGTATGGCCCGGTAGGGGCGAGAAGACGTCGGCAAACTCGACCTGTCCCTCTCCCTAGGTCCCGTCCACCCGGCCCTCCTCGTGTCCCGCCCCGGGGGCGGGGCGGGGTGTCTCAAGGACATTATGGGAATCCAAGGGCCCCGCCCAGGGGGGCGGGGCTGATGGCTGCCGGAGGGGACAGCGCTTCTGTTTCCCCCTCTCTCCACGCCAATTCTCCAATCCACTCCCTGCCACTGGGGCGGCGGGGAGGTCTGGGCTGGCCTGTTGGCGTTGTGGGGACCCGGAGCATTTTGTGGACAGGTGTCCAGTGATGGAGGTGGGGACGATGATCCGGGTCCCGGGTTTCGGCACCAGTGTAGTAAGTTCGTGGGAGGAAAGGAAGAGGACAAAGGGGTCGGCTGGACTGCTGACGTATATTTTATTATAACACAAATAAACTTTGCACCAACGGTGACTTTTACTCTAGCATCAACAACGACACGATCACATAACACTTCCGGGTGACTTCTTCCGGTTTTGGGGTCACGTCAGCAGTCCGTCTCTCTCTGTCTCGCTTCTGTCTCTCCTGGCGTTTGTATACTCTCTCCACGCCAATTACTGAAACAAGAGACAGGTGTTGCTCGTCTCTGCCCAAACCACTCACTTACCGATCGTCTCCTGATTCTCTCTCCCGCTGCAGACTTCGCTAAACCACGCCCCCCCTGCCACAAATGTGTAATAAAATGGAATGACACATGGAAAAAGTATTGAACACATGAAGAAAGGGAGGTGCAAAAAGGCATGGAAAGCCAAGAAATCTATCTGTAATTAGAAAACAATCCTCCCCTTGTCAGTAGAAATTAATATTAGCTGGTTCAGTCCCAACACCTACAGTACCAGGATGATGAAGCTGAAACAAGGGCGGACATTTAAGCAAGATAATGATCCCAAACATGGCCAAGGAAACTCTCAATTTGATTCATAGAAAGAAAATAAAACTGCTAGAATGGCCCAGCCAATAACCTGACTTGAATCCAATAGAAAATAAGAACTAAAGATCAGAGTTCTTATAAGAGGCCCACAGAACCATCAAGATTCGAAGACTGTCTGGAAGAATGGACCAGATCACACCTGAGCAATACATGCGACTAGTTTCTCCATACAGGAGGGGTCTGGAAGCTGTCATTACCAACAAAGGCTTTTGTACGAAGTATTAAATAAATTTCAGTAGTTTAATACTTTTTCCTTGTGACATTCCATTTTATTACACATTACTTAATTTCTGAACTTATTTGTTTTGTTTTATTTATGGATTACTTGGGTTGTTACCAACATCTGGTGAAAATTTCATGTCAACAACACCTTTAGAAATATATCTTTACTGAGAAAAATGGTGACGTGTTCAATACTTATTTTACCCGCTGTGTATATATATATATATATATATATATATACACACACACACACACACATATATATATATGTATACACACACACACACACACACACACACACACACATATATATATATATATATATATATAAATATTACAACTCAATTTCACATAAAGTATATGATATAAAAAGTGTGAAAATAATATAATATGAAAGTAGAATTTTCAACTAAGATACATTTTGTTAGTCACTGTTTAAGTTAAATAAATTGAAAAACCTTAATGTTTTGAATTTGAAAAACCTTAATGTTTTTGTGATATATTTTTATTTAAAAAAAGTTTTAAGATGATTTTCAATTAGACCAATATAAAAATCCACTTTAAACATTTCACTTTTTTATTTTTTATTTTTTTCAGCGTAGTTGTGTTTATCATTGTTTTCAGTTGAGAAGCACTGCCCTAACAGACCTCCACATATTTCTCTAATGACCCAGTAGTAGACAAAAAAAGATGATGCACTGAAATAGTTCTTGGATAAGATCTGGCTGGCCAGCTGTCTCCTCTCCCTCTGCCAGCCATTAAGAGCAGTAATCCACCGAAAGGAATTCTGGGTAAACTGCACAGTTTAACAATGCTGTAATGCAGTGACGCACATCACAAACAGTAGGACTTACGCTGCTGACCCCTGCACTGGCCTTGAGGTCAGATGTCACTTTCCAAGAACCAAACAGATGCTGCTTTAATTCTGCAGGTTATATGATGCACAACTTACACTCATCTACACTGAGATTCATGAAATTGTATTTACCTCTGAGAATAAATGCAGTTGCTTTAGCGTGGTGTTACATAAGCAGAGCATTGGATGATGCCTTTGTGTGAGGGTTGCAAACTCTCATCTACTGAAGATGAAGGGCAAGAGGATATTCACACACTCATTTAGGGGAAAGTGATTCATTAAAGGACTTTTGTTGACTTACAGTGTGTTCTGTACAAAAATACTGCAGCAATGATATAAAACAAGACAGTACAGAGTAGCATTAAATACATAGTGATACATCTGTGGCACGAGTCCACAACTTTGTTTAAATAGGCTAGTGCAATGTTTCAATATAGCACCTTGGGATACGTTGACCTCGATGCAAATTTTCCACTGAATACCCCGGGAGAGCACAGACTCCAGCACAGGGAGGTGATCGAGTGATGGTTGTGTGTGCAGCTGCCTGTGTAACAAGAGAACATTGGGAAGATTTTGAAACACTCAGGTCAATGGTTTAAGGTCTTATTTACGTATAATCAGGGTTCATAAAATTCCAGTCAGCTGACCTTATTGGTATATTAGATTAAAAGAGGCAAAAACAACAACACAGGTCTCATAGCTTGGTGTCATAGCAGGCCACACACACAAGAGAAACTTGAGTCAAGTTCATCCCTGCCCTAGTAGAGTTTCACACTCTTTCTCTTTCCTGCTGGTTGTTAGCTGATAATAACTGTTGTCTTTTACAGCTTCAGATATACAGTGGTGTTGTGTTCTGTTTGCCGTGTTCACACAAAAATGAATATTCTGTCATCATTTACTCACACTCATGTCATTCCAAACCTTTATGACTTAATTTCTTGGAACACAGAGATGATATTTTGAACTGTTTTTGAACTGCTCTTGTCTATTCAACTGACTGATTTTTAGTGTATAGACAAAAAAACAGACATTTTCTAAAATATTTATTTTTATATCTATTTCATACAGGTTTGGATTGACATAAGGGTGAGTAAATGACAGAATTTTCATTTCTTTTCACTCTTGTGAAAAAGAAGTACACTTTAGAATACTTTAAAGAGTCATTATTAAAGAAATAATATATTTTAAAAGATTATACTTATGTAAACTGAAGAAACTTAACTGTATATGTCAGTTGAAATTAAATAAAAATTTATTTTTTAAATTGTATTCATGTTAATTGTATGTACTTTAGAGTGTTTCTTTGTTGTTGTTATTGTTGATGTTGTTTTACCCACTTAAGTAGGACATTAAGTAGCTTAAGCCTAGTCCCATACTAAAATGAAAGTCTGAGCTGTTTTAACTGAAATAAACTTGCACTGACTGATCTGAAAATATATCAGTGCTTTTGCTTTAGCGATTCTCAATTCCAATCCTTGCGTCCCCCAGCTCTGCATATTTTACAAGTTTCTCTTTGTTAACACACCTGATTCAGATAATCAGCTCGTTAGAATTGACCTCCGTGCATGAACTGTGTTCCCATTGACATGGTCCCTACACAGTGTTCATAGCTCCCTATTCCCTGAGCAGGGGAAATCTGTTGAAGTTTGCCTCACTTCGGAACATTCATTCACGGATTTGCGCTACACAATGTCTTCACACACGTACAAGTGTGATATCATATACCTCTTCGAAAACTTCAATGCACTTTGAACCAGGCTCTTAATTTCGAATAGAACAAACATCTGAAGCGATAAGAGAAACATACAAAATGTGCAGAGCAGGGGGGAATGAGGACTTACTTAAATGTCCTATTTGAACTATAATCCTGTCTAAGTCCTGTCTATGAAACTGGGCCTTAACGTACAGGACTTAAGTACATCTTTATATGTCATTTCATAATTACTTCTGTTGTCTTTATAGACACTGTTGTCTTTATAGACACTGTTGTCTTTATAGGTAAAGTGTGGGCCTACTTCTGAATACATTTATGGTAAACTAAATTATAATTCAATGCATTGTACGCTCAGATTTGCCAAGACACAAAAGTCTGCAATTCATTCAACATTTTTCATATTATCTGAGCTGTTTTTAAAACTCTATACTCTTACTATAACAATTGTGTCTTTTTGTGTTCTCTGGGGAATTTTAAAATAAAAATCTGGGCTCTTCAATGAAATATAGCTTAGAACTTAATTTAGTTACCTGAATTATAAAAAGCACATAGTCTGAGCAATACATTTTCCATCAGGCTATGCTGAGCTGTACTGTGCAGTTAATGCATGAACAATGTTTGGTTTGCCTAATATAATATACTAAAGGTGATCACTGGACTGCATGACTGCACGTCATGGAGGAGATGTATTTGCAGTGTCATCTCCCCAGCCTGTTAGTCACACAGTAATACCTTCTCTGTTCCTCCTGCTAGTAGCCTGATGACTCAGGTCTCATATACTGCATCCGGCTGCTGGATGTTCTGCTCAAGTGTGACAGTGTCACTGGCCTAATCCTTCCTGCCTTCCATCTTTTTCAAGCCAGCTTATTTCCGCTCCTTAGCACTATCGTTCCATTCCTTCATCCATCTCTTTCCCAGGCTTATTATCTTCCCTTTAGTCTCCTCCCTGTCTGTAGGTCAGCTGACTGGATAAATCCAGGCTATTTGTGGTGAACCAGGTGAACTGACCGTCTGGGCTTCTCAGACATGACATGGGGTTAAATGGACAGTGATAGGTCATTCTTTGATCATTCAAGAACATTAAAGTCTTAATACAATATTAGTTAAGCATACTGTGAGGCAATTTTTTTTAATGCATTTCAAAGTATGTAATATTTAAAACATTCACCATCTTGCAGGGAAGTTGTGGCCTAATGGTTAGAGAGTTTGACTCCTAACCCTAGTGTTGAGGGTTCGAGTCTCGGGCCGGCAATACCACGACTGAAGTGCGCTTGAACAAGGCACCGAACACCCAACTGCTCCCCGGGCGCCGCAGCATAAATGGCTGCCCACTGCTCTGGGTGTGTGTTCACGGTGTGTGTGTTTGTGTGTGCACTTTGTATGGGAGCACGAGCACAAATTCTGAGTATGGGTCACCATACTTAGCTGTATGTCACGTCACTTTTTTTTATTTATTTTTAGATAGTCCCACCCCAAAGTTATGACATTGGTTGAGGCAATATCTCTGAGTCGAGGCGGTCAGATTTATTTATTTAATTATTTATTTTGGAAAGGAAGCGACCTTGAAATAGCTTAATTAGAGGGTGTTTTTTTTTTTTTTTTTTTTTTTCTGGTTCTGCACATTTAACTAGTTTAATAGAAAATACAAACTGGTGAATCAGTTATTTGAATCAGAAACAAAATTTCAGAAAGAAAAGAACTCCTCTGTTTGCCTGAGGCAATATTATTACCTGGATTACAGGTAATAATGTTGTAAATAATGTTTTGCTTCATAAGACTTCAATATATTGTCAGGAGTGACGGGTATTAATTTTGTATTGCTGTATATGCTTTTTTGACTCTCAAAGTGACGGTAGCCATTGATTTGCTGTTTATGAATCACCAAGGACTATGGGTTTAGATAAAAGTCTTCTTTACTGTTCTACTGAGGAAAAAAGATATCTACATCTTGGATGAGGGTTGCTAAAGACAAAGACATGAACATCTTGGATGACAAGAATGAAAATTTCCTGGTACTTTCCTCACCCCCATGTCATCAAAGATGTTCATGTCTTTCTTTCTTCAGTTGAATAGAAATTAGGATTTTAAGGAAAACATTCCAGGATTTTTCTCCATATAGTGGACTTCTATGGCAGCCAATGGGTTGCAGTTTCAGTGCAGCTACAAAGGGCTCTACACGATCCCATTCCCAGCCGAGGAATAATGGTCTTATCTAGCTAAATGATTGGCCATTTTCTAAAAAAAACAAAACAAAAACAAATTTATGTACTTTTTAATCACAAATGCTCATTTGACTAGCTTGACTCTATGCATTACGTAGTCACATTGGAAAGGTCACACATGACGTAGGTTAAAGAACGTCCAAAGAAAGTCAAATGCCCTTTATAAAAATAGTAAACAACAATGTCAAACGATTTTGATTTTCTCACCCTACCCTACATTTTTTAACTATAGTACACAGACGAGGAACTAACCACGCATGACATTTTCAATGTGATTACGCAGTGCGTGAAGATGCGCATGTGTATCACAGAGCTATTGCAAGACGAGCATTTGTGGTTAAAATTTATATTTAAAATGTCTTTTTTTAGAAAATGACCAATTGTTTCACTAGATAAGACCCTTATTCCTCGGCTGGGATCATTCAGAACCCTTTAAAGCTGCACTGAAACAGAGCCTTTAACCCACTGATCCCTGTTGAAGTCCAATATATAGGAAAAAATCCTGGAATGTTTTCCGCAAAAAACTTAACTTTTGTCATCTTGGATGACATGGGGGTGAGTAAATTATCAGGAAATTTCCATTCTGGAAGTGAACTAATTCTTTAAGTGTTGAAGTACATTAGTAGTGCACATTCAATACAATTCAATTAAGCACACTTCTTTTTCACATGGAAGCATCTATGTTTCTACAGATCAGAATGTTCTGTCCATTAGATGTTGTTGCAATCGCTACTGACTCCAGAACATTCTGCCATTGCAGTATTTCTCCTCGGGACAGAATGTTTTCAGAGTTAATGAAGTATGACTGTCAGCATGTTATCAGTGATGAACATTCACTCATTACAGGAATCCTCTGCCCTGCTTTGATAAGTGAATATGACTAATTATACTTGCTCTTAATATTCACCTCATGCTTCTTATGATTTGCTGCATGATCCAAAAACTTGTTCTAGATAAACATAGTAGGAGGTTGTGTTTTTAAATTGATATGTTTCCTAGTTTAGTTTAAAGCTCTTTATCAATATGTAGAAGTCAGAGTAGTTAGAAAACAGGCCTATTTTCACCCACACACTAAAATAAGATATGTTTTGTGTCATCTCATTTGAAAAAATGCAATTAGCACTTTTAGTTTCAATTATTTTTGAGTGTGAGAGGGTTTTGTTTTTATTTAATGAGTTTAATTTTGTAGTAAACTTTATACTTCAGATTACATTCTACAATATATAATATTTAGAGGGGATCAAGAAAGTGCTTGTTTAGCTTCTGATTTTCTGTCTATTTAGAGCCCATGAGTTTTAATTCCAGTCAGATGGTCTCTTCTGTGGCTGTCTGACTGTATCTGTTCAGTACAACCTGTATCAAGTCTCCTGCCAGTCTGTCTCCTCACATCTGCATCACAATTACTGCACAGTGGATGAAGCTATAATTTAGCAGAGAAATTGAAGCACAGTCCAGTTACAACTGCTTTTTGTCAGGCAGCCTGTGTGCAGACAAACACCAGGAGTGCATTACATGAGCTTGTGACTCTGACAGGGGTTTTGGCAGAAGTCTTGCAGGCACGTTATGCTCTGTTTCCCACAAAACTCCTCACTTCAAAGAGCCGATGAGAGAAATTCCAGTGTGTGGCATCTTAACACCAGTTACACGTGTCCAGATTTTTTGTTTGTTTGTTTGTTTGTTTGTTTTTAAATTAAGTTTAAGTTTGATTTATTTTAATATAAAAATGTAAGATAAATAAAAATAAGGAGGATATGTTTAGATAACTAGCTAAAAAAAAAAAAAGATTTATGTAACACATTATTTTAAGGTGTTCTTGTTACATGTACTTACTACTATAGTAACAATAAATGATGCATAATTATATGCAAGTAACCCTAAAACAAAACCTAATCCTAACCCTAAACATATACTAAATACATGTAGTTAATTAATATTACTCAGTACTTAAATCTATCTATCTCTCCAGGGCAAATTAGCAAATTTTTAATTTGAATATCTTTTAAAATGTAATTTTAAAAGCAAAGCAGAATTTTCAGCAGCCATTACTCCAGTCTTTAGTGTCACATGGTTATTATTGGTGCTTAATTATTATTAATGGTTCATATTATTATCAAAGTTAAAAACAATTTATTTCTGCTTCAAATGCAAGTTTTCAACATTGCTAATGCTAAGAAAATTTCTAAAGACTGGAGTAATGGCTGCTGAAAATTCATGCATCACATGAATAAATTACATTGTAACACATATTAAAAAAAAGATAAAACATATTTTAATTGCAATAATATGTAGAAGTATTACTGTTTTAATGTAGTATTGATCAAATAAATGTAGGCTTATTTTTTATTTTTAAAAACATGAAAACATTTTTATTTCAAGTATTGAATTTTTTTCATGGTTTTAGTTTTAATTATAGTTTAATAACCCTACACAGTGCACACAACCTGTTGTCTGTTTTCTGGTTCAGACACATGACTAGCATTTAACATTAAAAACACTTCGCACAGCACATTTGAGATGGCTAGACATGATCTACCAGACAAAGTCACTTTCACTGAGGGGCATGTCAGATATCAGAGTTACCCTACAGACTAATCTGATTTGATCTCATTATATCGGCGCTCCTAACTCTGCGTTCAGTTGCATGTGCTAAATATTCTTAGCATTTCTTTTGCAGCGCTTTCAGGGCTGATATCTGGTCTGGTTTGTATTACAAAATAATAGTTGAGCCAAAAATGAAAATTGTGTCATCAATTACTCACCCTCATGTCATTTCAAACCTACAGTATGTAAGTTTCTTTTATTATGTGGAACATAAAAGAAGATATTTTAGGAAATGTCTCTTTTTTTCCATTCAATGAAAGTCAATGGTAACCTTCTCAATATATCTTATTTTGTGTTCCAGATGAGGATGAGTAAATGACCCATATCTAGGTAAACTAATTTCTTTTTCCTTGGACGTCTTTGACCTTTGCGACACATAATCTCACGCCATGAGTGCCAATTTTTATGATTCATTTTTACTTCTAAAAATGCATCCCAAGACTGTTTTTGAATGAATACAAACTGAAAGGCTTCTTAGTTGTCAGTTTGAATGAGTCCAGAGACACCGTTGACTTTTGCCCCTCTGTGCAAGAGCACAAAGGAGATTCAGGTTAAGTGAGGATCGAGACACAGACGCTAAATCCATTTGCTGGAACCTTCCACTTCAGACAGCAGGTGAGCCACTGGTAACCATGGTAACCAGAATAGGGGACTTTCCATTTGCCTGCAAGTCCCAGTCGCCCAAACCATTCATACATAGACACATCTACAGCACATTCAGCAGGGGTCATTGTCTGGACCTGATGGATTATAACCAACCTGGTATACAGATGGACATTTATGAACAATACAAGCTTGTCAGTATAGGGCAGCACATATTCAGGCCATGAAAAGTGTAATATGAGAAACAGATCCGATAAATGCATTTTCAAGGTCAGGAATCATTAATTTTGACATTTACCTGCAGCATTTAACATGACATTTTTTATCAAAAGTTAATTACAAAGGAGGACTATGGCATATGAGCCCTTTTTCGAAGGATCTCCTGGGATTTTTAATGACCACAGAGAGTCAGGACCTCAGTTTAACATCTCATCCAAAAGACGGTGCCTTTTGACAGTATTGTGTCCCCATCACTATACTGGGGCATTAGGACCCACAGGGTGAGCACCCCCGCTGGCCTCACTAACACCTCTTCCAGCAGCAGGTACTGACCAGGCTCAACCCTGCTTAGCTTTAGTGGGCAACCAATCTTGGGCCACAGGGTGATATATATATACAGTATATCCACCCTGTAAGTTTAAAAAGTTTTCTCATTAGTCTAAAATCAGCTTATATTGAAGCCAATCTGCCAAATCGACAGGTTGTAGAATCTGCCTCTGAACGCGCCTCCACAGAAGAAGATCAACACCTGCTTCTACACCAACTTTGATGAAAGGTTTTGATAAACTTCAAATATTTAGTATATATATACTATGTTATGACCTGAAAATAGTTAAAGTGCAAGATTTGTAAATTAATACATTTTGTCATGTACATCACATAATTAGAGACATATCTATTTCTGGTATAGTAAACTTGCTTGGCAGCTCACCTGGAAAAGCATTGCACTTGCAATGCATATTGCTCAAGTCCTGTGAAACTCAAGTCACAATAAAAGAGCTCACAAACAGGTAGAAACGATGTTTGTTTCCACAATTGCATTTTTATTATATTATAGGTTTTCTTTTGTTAACACTGTTAGTTAGGTTTAGTACTGCAACACTTATAACACCCAATGCAATAAACATAGGCAGATTCATGTTAATCTGTTTTGTATAAAACTGAACCAGCTTTTAGCACCACTCACTGGACATTTAAATTTGGAAACGTTGCAAAATGTTCAAGAAGCGATGTAATATAATTTTGCGGAAATGTAGCCAAAGGTAAATTTTTTCAATGAGTCAAGGTGGTTAAAAACCATTGTAAGAAGTTGCGTAGCTGTTAGTGTGATTATAGCTTGCGACTTTCAGTTCGTAAATGTGATTACCTATTTCATGTGCAATATGCACCAGACGGTCAGTGAATCGACTGTGGAAGACCCATTGGATTGACATCTGAAGCTGAGAGTCACTTCCTTCCAATCTGGGCAGTTCGGTCACACTTCATTTTAACACACTTCACAAATCAGTATGTTATTAATAGGCATGCTAATAGGCAACTAGTGTAGTGAAAATTGGTCCCTGTACTAAAGTCTTGCTGGCAGTTCTTGGCTAGATTAAGCTACATGGACTATACTTAATCTAATAATAATGTAATAAATTAGTAAATTTATAGGGTGAGAAGTCTGGCTTTGTAAGACTATCGGATCTCATTCAGAATCAGTGAATGAACTAAAGATGGAAGTGGTCATAGAGATGACAGAAGGATGTAGCTGACTGTGAACACCTGTGAACCTCACTCCTCCAGCTCATGATAGTGCTGATTTCAGGTTTCAGCAGGATTGAACAAGGGCTCTCCAACTGACAGGTTCTCACAAAACCACCAAGGGAAAAGACTGACCTGTTGTGTCAAGAATGAACTTTGGAAACAACACATGCCATTAAAAACAAGCAGTGAGGAGCATTCACAACACCAGCTGTCTAAAGACCCCTCCATGGGTGTCAAAGCTATTATTAGTATTAAATGTAGAAGAGAATGAAAACGAATCAACAGGCTGGTTCTTCTAATGCACGTCCGCAAAAGGCTCCCCCAGTGAGATATCTATTTTAACAAAGTAAATACTAACACAGAGTGTCATAATAGCAAAATCTGTTGTATTATTTTTGCTAAATGACATTATATTTTTGACCTTTGCCTTTTTATACTAAAATTAGTTAAGCAGCAAATAGAAGAATGCAGCAAGTATACACTCTTAATAATAATCACTCCAAAAGGGTGTTTTTGCAGAGGTTCCACAGAAGAACCATTTTGGGCTGCTAAAAAGAACATTTCAGTAACAATTCTTCAAAGAGCCCTTTTTCGTAGTGTGTAAAACATTGTAATATTCTAAAGATTTTACACTAATAAAGAACCTTTTGTACAATAGAAAGATGTTAAAGGTTCTTCATGGAACCATAGATGCCAATAAATAACCTTTAGGAAGAAAAAGAACTTTGACTTTAGGAAAAAAAAAAAGTGTTCTGTGACCCTATAAAATCCACATCCATGCTTTTACCCAAAATGTCAAACATGTCATGTTGAAATGAACGTCAAAATATAGGTCCTCAAGGACTTCAAATGTGTTCTCCATGAGGAGAGGCTCTCTCATGTGAAATTTAAGTGTCTAGCTCAAATGAGGTGGCAGAGCTGATGTTTTGAATATTGCAAATTTAACCTCTAGTTGCTAGGCAACCATATATTCCATCCATTCTTACATTACATAAAATGCAGTAGTTGACTCACTCTTCAAGCATGCAAAGTTTTCACTATAAGGATAAAAAATTATAGGTGTTTAAAGTGTAATAAAGGATTGTTTAAAGAATTATAATACTAGGTCAGAATAAGAATCCAGCATTTGTTGAATTCATAAACTGGTTCCAAAATTATTGAATAATGATGGACAAAATTATGTTGAGATGTGTTTAATGTACAGTACCGATAACATTTCCTATAATGTGTCAGAGAATGAATCTTGGACTTTCATTCTGACGGCATTTTACATTTCTCCAAATCTTTTCCCATGAAGAAACAAACTTGTCTATCTTTGAGGCATTTTCAGCAAAATTTGGATGTACCATTCCTTCAAGCAATATATCAAAGCTTCTTGTGTGATACAATGCAATGACATTTTAATTATGACTATTGTCATAACTATTGTCATAACTAACCATATGATTATTTCTATGCTGTGTGTGTTCTGAATCATCTGACCACAAATGTGTGTGTTTGTGTGAGCGTGAGAGCACTCTGAAATCTGCTGGAAAATCTCCTGCTGCTGTAGAGGAATACAGTCATGGCCAGCTGCCAGCGCTGCATCTCACAAACACACTTACTGTAGCCTGGTTTAAATATCACACAGACACCACTGACTGGCACAGCAAATGCCACTGCACAGCTTTCCGTAATGTAAACCTCTACACTGCATGCTGGTAAACATTATTGCTTATTAAGGTTCAACAAACACACCCAGAACAGGTCATAAGCAACTCAAGCTAATCTGTAAGATTGAAAACTGTAATCCTTTGCAGTTCACTGAATGCTCTTGATGCAGAAACTGGTCTTTTATTTTTTACTATTCTGGGTCACTAAGCAAATTCATTTGTGACATTGAGCGTGTGAACTCCCTTGATGGTCAGATGTTCTGGTTCTGACTGAAGCACAAAATGCTCATTCTTAAATCATGCATCAGTATGATCATCAGGTTTTTGTTCATGCAACTCAAGTAAGAAGTATATATATAAAAAAATATATATTCTGTTCTAAAGAATTTAAAGAAAAAAAGTATTTTTACTAGTTACCACTTACATTTTTGGACTCCTCTGGTTAAAGATACATACGTTTTCCTATTTACACTAAATGAACCATTTGCGCAAACTACAGTATATGCACATAAAAGAACCATGCAACATGACAGATGCATACATTCCTGTGACATATGACTGTGCACAGGGTCCCACGTGTTCAGAAAACTCCAGTCTGAAGTACACTCGAGTCATGCACTATTCTGTGTGATTATGTAAGGCCCTTCCTGTGAGTACCAGGATAAGAGCTCATGTGACTCTTTAAAGTCGGTATAATTAATAGCACAAGGAATGTGCTGAGAAGAAGCTCACATGACTGTGAGCACAGAAAATGTAGTGCTCGTAAAATGCTTATTCTCATGTGTTTAATGTGTCCATGGAATGAGGTTATTGGTGTATAATTATATAGCAATAATGATTCATGTAAAAAAAAAAAAAAAAAATATATATATATATATATATATATATATGCATAAACTGTATAATATATGTATATATATATATAATAATGTAAATATATCTAGAAGTAAACTGTATATATGTAAGGCTAGAATAATGTTTATTTGCTTTTATGCATATATTTGATTTATATATATATATATATATATTATATATATATATATATATATATATATATATATAAACTCTAAAAACATTAAATATTATTACAATAAAAAAAAAAATTCTAATTAAATATGTTTTAAAATGTAATTTATTCCTGTGATCAAAGCTCAATTTTCAGCATCATTACTGCAGTCGTCAGTGTCACATGATCTTTCAGAAATCATTCTAGTATGCTTATTCGCTGCTCAAGAATATATATTCCTTAAAATAATATTATTTATTTTCATATAATTTGGTATATACTGTATGTCATTTCAGTATCAAGTTGTTTTTGACAGTGACCTTCGAGGTCATCTCATATCTTACTGAGTTCTGTTTCAGTGCAGACTCTAAAATTGTGCCTGTGAAAGGTGATAGTGTTTGCAGGATTCAGGAAGCGGGACCCATGGACATAGGGCAGGATTTCACCCATCCATCAACTGGACATCTGTCTGCTGACTGTTCCAGAGGTGTAACAGAGATGCATTTGGATTATTAAAAATGACTTTTACTCATAAGTACACACACACACACACACACACACACACACACACACACACACACACACACACACACACACACACACACACACACACACACACACATGTTGGGTAACACTTTAGTATAGGAAACAATTCTCACTATTAACTAGTTGCTTATTAGCATGTCTATTGTTTACATATTGGCTGTTTATGAATTCTTATATAATGCACATATTCTGCATGACCATATTCTACATCCCTAATCCTACCTAAACTTAACAACTACCTTACTAACTATTAATAAGCAGCAAATTAGGAGTTTATTGTGGCAAAAGTCATAGTTAACAGTTTGTTAATGGCGAGAATCAGACCTTACTTTAATCAGACTGAATAAGCTTTTTTTGCACTAAAAATCTTTTTATCTGCACTGTTTGTTCACTGGTTTGCACTCTATCTGCCATGTGCCTTGCGCTGCTTTATTTAACTTTATTTTTATTTTTTATTATATGTCTTTTTTACATTCCCTTATTGTATAGTTGTATCTTATATTTTATATTTGATCTAGTTTTTTAAGGCTCTACTGTTAGTGTTATCTGTATGCACCGGGGGTCTGAGAGTAACGCAATTTCGATTCTCTGTATGTATGTACTGTACATGTGGAAGAATTGACAATAAAGCAGACTTGACTTAACTTGACTTGACTTAAAATAAAGTGTGACAGAATGTTGGTAACTAAACACTTTTGGATCCAATGGAAGTCAATGGGAACCAAAACTGTCTGGTTACCAACATTCTTTAAAACATCTTTTTTTATGTTGACTTTCTTAAAACATGCAGGCCTTGTTGTGTATGATTCATCAATACATTCTATACAGCACTTCATAGGCTTTAAAGCATTCAATGACACATTTCTCTGGAATGCAACAAGTTATACTAGTTTTAAACTTGATTTTTTTATTTAACACATACCAAAGACGTTACTTGTGTTGCAAGTAAATGTAAAGGCCTTTAACCAGTAAACCAGAACACTAAATTGACTTACTCCCAATAACCTGACAATCTTGTGAAGCTGCAGGGGTTGGGTGAGACTAGGTTACCTATATTGTAAGTGTCTAAATATACCTCAGATCATCAAAGCCAGAAGAGACAGCGAGACTCATGCTGACTGTAACACTTTTTAAATGACAGTCCCACATCCTTCAAAGGGTCTGAGGTTTTCCGACAGAGGCCTGGCTGGCCATATCAGCTGTGTCTGAACAGCATGCTGTTACACAAATACTTTGTTCAACATGCTTGCGAAAATGATCAAGCCTCTTTTTCCTCTTGTCATGTGAGACTGTTGGAAACAGGAGGGGGGGTCTCTCTTCGGTTGCAATGTCGGAGCTTGTTTCTGGTTTGGCTCTGCCTGGAAAGCAGATTCAGTTTCAACAACATCGAAGAGGGTTTTATTGTGCTTTGCACCACAGGAATCCACTTATTGTTGAAGTCCTGGGAAAATAAGACATTGCATTTAGCAAGAATGGGCCAAAACAATGTCTATGCACTTGAGAAAATGTATCTGTGCTAACAACATTGTCTTTATATAACATAGAGGCTTTAAGATGAGATGCTGTAGCGTGAAGCATGAAAACAAACACTCCCTTTTACAAATGTGGTCTTTTATCATCTAAAGCCCTGGTATTAATGACAGCTGGGCCGAGAGAGTGAAAGTTGTCTGTTACGTCAGTTAAATGTCAACAGGCTATTTTTAAAAAGGGTTTGAATGTTCACCACTGTAATTTGCTGAGTGGAATGTGAGCTGTAAAAATAAGTGGTATTTTAAACATCCTCAAGGTATTTTTATCTTTGAAACTGGTATTGTGTGTGAAACCGATTTTACCTGCCTTTGAAAAGCATTAAAGCAACATTACCTGCCAGGGGCCTTTTATGCAGAGACATGCACTTTGGCTGTGGGGAGAGAATAGTGACGCATCAAACAACATGTTTTAAATGAAGCGTCATTCACCAACCAGTTTAGGTCAGGAATGTTACATATTTCTGTGTAAAACAGAAGTATGTAAAAACTTGGAAAAAAAGGGTGGTATACACAGTATATATATATAAAAAAACATGACATACAGCCAAGTTGTGGGATGCACATCCAGGACCCATACTCAGAATGGTCGTGCTCTGCAATTAAAAACCCATCCAAAGTGCATACACGTAGCAGTGAACACATGGATCCACACACCCATCTGAATGAACACACACCCGGATCAGTGGGCAGCCATTTATGCTGCGGCGCCCGGGGAGCAGTTGGGGGTTCGGCAATACCTCGGTTGTAACGAGTGGTTTATTGGTCAAAGTTGTATTGCCGGCCCGAGACCTCTATCATCAACAACACAACCTAGGAGTCAAACTCACTAACCACTATTGTGGCCAAGACTTCCCCATTCAGTTTGGAGTTATTGTCTTATAACTAAATATATATATATATATATATATATAATTATATATATAATATATATATATATATATATATATATATCTTATTATATATATTATATATAGTTGGGGGCTATATGTGTGTGTGTGCCACGAGACTCCAAAAGTATACACACACACACACACACACACACACACACACACACACAAATATTAATTACACCAATTAAAATTATTAACACATTTAACGCACTTGATCCGGCCCAGACCTACATGAGTAATCTGACATTTCATATGGTAGCTTGATGACAAATATGAGGCAGGGCAACCATTCACTGCGTGATGGAGCCTAGAGAACATAATTAGAATGTCCCTAAAATTCAAGATATTGGGCAAAAATGTCCTTGTTTGAGTTTTTGCTTTGTCTTAACACTTTTAAAAAGTGCACATTATTGTATTAAATGGCAAATTAAAAATGGCAAAAGTTTTACTTTAACGTACATGCTACATCATTATGCTTTATTTAAGGTTGTGCTTTAAAGAAGTATGCTTATTTTGATGTGTTGACGAATATATTAAAGCATGCTAAGTACTTAATTATAATTTTAACTGTACTTTGTTATTTGATTTTACATTTGATTGAACGTTTACCATTTAAATGTACTAAAGTGAAACATTTATTTAATGTTTAATGTGAAAACTTCATTACAAATACATTTAAATGCATGAAGTGCAAGTTTCAACAGAAATGACTTTAAAGTATATTTTCATTTATCATGCTTGTCAGTACATTCAGCAGTGAACTTCAACCATATTTCAAAGACAATAGAGGTAATAATGAAATTACATATAAAGATAAGTTTTCACAAGTTGGTCAAAAAAGCACTCTAAAGTTCAACAAATTTAATTAAATATAAAAGTAATCTATAACCATTTTTATTTAATTGCAATTAACATTGATGTGTTGGAAAACATTGCACTCATTTCACACTTACGTATATTGTTTTAAAATATATTATTTCCATAATAAGTACTTTTTAGAAGTACTATGCTGATGGGTACTTCTCTTTCACAAGGGATGTAATTCATTTGATGAAAAATTATGAAGAGGGAATAATATGCACCAATGATCTGTGCACAGTAAAGCCAAAACTGCAGACAATAAATAGGGTCAAGCTGATTTAATTTTAACTTTAAATGACCTACATCTCTACTAATGTTTGTGTTGAGAAATCAGTTTGCCCAATAATTTTTTTTAGTAATTATTTTGTAAAATAAGTATTTTATAAAAAAAACACATAATTTAATGTGAGTATAATAAAACCTCCATGTTTTTAGTATATTTGAGGAATCTTTAGGCGGTGGCAAAAGAGTAGGTGTCTGGAAAAAAAAAGGACATTTCAGAATGAGAGGGCAGAGAAGATAAATGGGGTTAGATAGTAAACAAACAAAAAGAACAATGATGACAGTGGAAGAAATCACAAGCAGAACAAAAACAGAGGTGTCAACAACACCTGCGTCATAACAATTAACTTCATTAACTAAGCGTTATCACTTTCACCACTTCAAACAAGTTAAAAATCTTGTAAAAGAAACAAACCTTCTGAAAAAATTATACTTGATCACACTTTCAAAGTTCTTTAAAAGAATATATTTAAGTGTGAACTGAATATAATGGTTTCTTGACTATTTATTGCATATTAATAAGAACTGTATTATTAATTTTATATTAAATGTAAATCAACTGGATGGTGTAGATTCAACTTAAATCATTATTTTCTATGGTAGTTTACTGTATGATGAGAGGGTGGTTAGCACTGTTGTCTCACAGCAAGAAGGTCCCTGGTTCGAGCCGCAGCAAGGACAGGAGGCCTTTCTGTGTTGAGTTTACATGTTCTCCCTGTGTCTGCCGGGTTCATGCCAGGTGCTCCGGTTTCCACCCAAAGACCGTTGTTTTGTTTTGGTGTTTATGCTGTGTTTTCGGGTTTGTGACTTATGAGATGCGGGTGGACGTATGTGGTCTGATACGTCATCCGCCCGGAACTGCTTCTGTGTACAACAGTGAGCGCAAGCTAGATTAAATTGATTATTACATTTTAAATATGGTTATTTTTCTTACAAAAGCACATCAATTCGCTACAGGAGGACTATGTTCAACCCCTGGAGCTTTTTAAAATGAATGGGCGCTTTTTTTTCCCACTTTTTTGGACTGATGCACTGCAACACCCGCCGAGTGCCATTAAACAGCTTGAATGATCAAAGACATAGTCATATACACCTAGGAGGAATTGAGGGTGAGTAATTTATGAGCTAATTTTCATTCCTGGGTGAACTAACCATTTAAGAAATAAACAAACAAACAAACTGCTTTACTTGTTTCTCTCTTATAACATTACGTTAAGAAATGGGACCAAAATCACATAACTAATTACTATTTTTGCAGCAAAGTCAGGATAACGTATTTCGGTGTGCCCATGGGAAGCTCTGGGCAGGCGCGGCTCATCTATTTGGGCAGAATTTTTAAGTAATTTCTTAAGACACACCTGTATTCTTTGGCTTTTATTTTGAGCTGAGTTGAGACATTGTGATATTTTTACTGTATTTGTCTTGTTTGTGTGTGCATTTTTCCGGACATTGTTAAGCACTTTGGTCAACCATAGTTGTTTTTAAATGTGCTATATAAATAAAATTGAACTGAACTGAGAATAGACATATGATCATCTTTCCTCACCCGAATCGCTCCACAACTTGAAACATTCTAAACCAACATTTGAAGGTGATAAATGCTACATTAAAGCAATTATAATACAGCATTTTATGCATGTTCAGAAATTAGAATATAAAGTTTACAAAATGTTTTTCATATATTAGTGCTACGACCCAGAATCTGCCCCACCTAAATTCACAGTCAGGAGCTGCTACTGGCTCTGGGACAAGTAAACAGGAAGATGCATCTGTTATTGGTCTTCATAGGATAATGTGATTACTGACATGGCCCTCCAGTGTTATATAACATAAACCAAAAGATATTCTGGTGAACCTGAAGTGAACTCGTCTCTATGCTGTTATTAGAAGTATTGGGCAGAGTGAAATGTTTACAGACTGCTGTAGCTCTTTATAAACTGTCCAGTGAATAACAACCCTGATTGGATTACATTTAAGAGGCTACGACATCCTTAAAATTACCAAAAAAAAAGGCCTTGATAAGCCATATTTGAACATACAAAATTTTTCAGTGAGTAACGACATATGCATTTCAGTAGAAATATTATTAACAGCAAAATTAATGTGTATTATTTGAGTAATCAGCAGACAGAAAAACAGTACAAGTAATGGTCATTATGCAAATGTCTTATTAATAAATTTGTTATAGTTTACTTAGTGGGATAGTTATCCCCGCAAACCTACAGAGGGTTTTGATAATGGATAAATAGACAAATTTCAAGTTTAAAAGTTGTGATGACAAGTGATTGCTTTTTACATTTTCTAAAATACACAGGTAAAAATAAAAAAAAAAAAAAAAACAGGAACAGAAAAGAAGACAGTTTGCAGGATGTTCTGTCTGTTCTTAATACCCTGTCCTAATACCCTGCAAATGGCCATGAGTACAGTATTCCAATAGAATGATAACAGAATTTAAATTTTTTATGTGAACTACCCCTTTAAATTTTGAGCACAGATCAGCCATGGACAAAGGTTGAAGATAAATCCAAAGTTCTGTCATGAAACTCTAGATGGTCTGATGTGAAAATCTGACATGACATTATCACATGGCACAGCTAATTGGTTATTTTTGTATCAGTAGCCAATGAGCTTGCTGCTCAACATTCAAATACTTGGCTAGTGATTGCTGTAGCATTTGCAGAGTGGTTCAGAAAGCCTCCACCTTCCCCAGCTCCACCTGTATAGATCTGCTACGGGGTGATTCATGTATGCTATATGGGGGTTATTCATGTTATATGTGCAGCAGCAATATTTCTTACATGCTCCCAGCAGCATGTCGTGGCTGTATTGGCAGTAGCAAGTCTCGGTACTTCAGATCTACAGGTGCAGATCTATTACGCCAAGACCAAATACATTAACATATTGTCATGTACATTACCAAGCCAATCCCTGCAAGAGTTGTCACAATAAAAATTGTTTTACTGTCAGAAAGAGACAATTAAAATAAATAAAGAAGTTGACAAATAAAGAAAAAGAGAACTAGAATTTATTGTAAAATAATGCATTTGATCTATTTGCAAATATTTTTATTTGAATAGACTAATTGACTGTCCTGACCAACGCCACATGTTTTACCTTGTTCTAGTGCACACAAAAGAGAATGATAAGTGAATTTACTTAAAGGCTATCAGAAAAGCGTAACCAAGTTGATTAAATTCATTCAGAATATGCACACATTCATTCTTTAGTTTATGCCAAATATGCTGAAAATGGCTCCAGTTGAGTTGTTTACATATGTGAGTATACAATTGCCATGACAAGTCTCAGTTAGTCTAGCACAGACTACGTAACTGTTTTTTTTTTTTTTTTTTTAATAATAGAATAGAAAAGAAAAGGTAAGTGCTAATATTAGTTGGTCAAGTGCTGGCGAAAAAGATGTGTCTTTAGATGTTTTTTGAAGATGAGTAAAGACTCAGCTGTTCGAATTGAGATTGGAAGGTCATTCCACCAGCTGGGCACAGTCCAGGAAATGGTCAGTGAGAGTGATTTTTGAACCTCTTTGGGATGGCGCCACAAGGCTCCATTCACTTGAAGAATGCAAGCTTCTGGAGGGCACATTAGTTTAAACTAGTGAGTTTAGGTATATTGGTGCCGCGCCAGCGGTCGTCTTGTAGGCAAGCATCAGTACCTTGAATTTGATGTGAGCGGCTACTGGTAGCCAGTTTAACCTGATGAGGAGAGGAGTAACGTGAGCTTTTTTTTTGGCTCATTGAAGACCACTCTCGCTGCTGTATTCTGGATCAGTTGCAGAGGCTTGGTAGTACATGCAGGAAAGCCCGCCAAGAGAGCATTACAATAGTCCAGTCTGGAGAGAACAAGAGCTTGGACAAGAAGTTGCGTTGCTTGCTCTGACAGGAAGGGTCTGATCTTCCAAATGCTGTATAAGGCAAATCTATATAAGGGCTTCAGTAACCGAGAGCAGGGCAGTCTCAGTTGAGTGGCCGCTTTTGAAGCCAGATTGGTTGCTGTTCAGGAGGCTGTTCTGTGCAAGAAACATAGAGAGTTGGTTGAACACAACTCGCTCAAGTGTCTTTGAAATGAATGGAAGAAGGTATACCGGTCTGTAGTTTTCTAAAAGTGCTGGATTACATCCCTAGATCCCTAGATATTACCATAAGTTGCTTAACATTTGTATCGGAACTGATGTAGGGAGTTGTGATGACGAAGTTGGAGCTCCAAAAGCAAGACTTTATTTCATAGAGCATAGTCACATAAAGGCAGGGTCAAACACCAGCAAACAAAAACATCCTAGGCATAAGCAAAAGAGTAATCCACAAGACAGGCGATGGTCAGGGCATGCAACAATTAATCAAAAGCAAGGTAACGTCCAATAATCAAACACAATATCAAGGAAACCAGGAAACACAGAACGCAAGACGACTGGAGGCTAAACATTCAATCACCAGTGATGTGAGCGTGTGTGTGATGTTATTGTTTTGTGTTGCAGATTATGTTTTGAGAGACAGGTGATTGCAATTGATGATGAGTCCGGGCAAAGGATTATGGGAAATGAAGTCCGGTGTAAAGTGGCAAGAGTCTGGAATGGAGTGCCCTCTAGCGAAGCTCACAGCCACTCCAGCTAGAGATCGTGACAGTAACACAGTTGTCAGATATTAAATGTTTAGCTACTCACATCTTCTGTCTCTCTTTTTGACAGTTAAACCTGAAGTCATAATATTTGTTTTATTTGCGCATGAAAATTATTCTTATAGCTTCATACAATTACTGTTATACCACTGATGTGACATTGACTATTTTAACAACGTCTTACTACCTTTCTGGTCCTCGAACATGCCAATTGCATTGCATTGCTGTCTATGGGAGGGTCAGAAAGCTCTCAGATTTCATTCAAATATCTTCACTTGTGTTACAAAGATGAAAGAAGGTCTTACAGGTTTGGAACAATATGAGGGTGAGTAATAAATGACAGAATTTTAATTTTTGGGTGAACTATACCTTTAAGTGTAAGTAAAAGGCTTTAGTTTGGGGTGATCTATCCCTTTAAGAAGACATTCAAGCTATTTTGACCCTTGAAAGTTTTGTTAGTGTATATTAATGTAATAAAGATGATTCAGTCATATTATATAATGTTTCTGACCTGAAAACAAAATATTATTATTATTATTTTATAATAATAATATTATTATTATTATTATTATTATTATTATTATTATTAATAATAATAATAATAATAATAATAATAATAATAATAATAACTGTTGATTTTTTGAAGTTCCCTGACAAAAATGATGCAGATCAATGTTAAAGAGATGAGGACGGTTCTTCACACAGCAGTGAATGTTTTAGCAGCTCTGAGAGGCCATAGGGTGTGGAGGAGTGATGTGACAGATGATTCAGGGAGAGGTGTGATGAACAGATGAGGTGGATGAGTGAAGGGGGAGATAGAGAGGAGGATGGGGTCTGTGTTTTGGAGGTGGAACAGTTGTCTTTAATGTCGGCCTCTACAGAACATCACCAACAGCCTACACTGAATCTGAGCCACATCATTATTCCCCCGCCTCCTGTCTAGTGCTCTCTTTCTCACATTTATCTTCTGAACTTCAAAACCAACTCTATCTTTTATGTAATTTTGATTACTGATGACATTTTAAAATTGTGATTTGTGATAATGGCTATGCAGTTATTGAAACACATTGTTATAATCTACAAAGTGTCTATTTATCTTATAAAAATGAAAGATTCATGCAGTGGATTTATGAGTGGACTTTGGAGTGCTCTCACTAATTTACAAAAGTTTTTAATATGCTACTTATATAAAACAGTGCTTATGGGAAACATACAATGGAGATTAAATACAACTTGCATGCTACTAACATTCTGTATAGTGCCTCGGGTAACTCAGTCACAGAGAGTAAAGAGAAGATATTGAATATACTCTCGTGGAAAACGAAGTACACTTTAGCATACTTTTTAAAAAAGTACTTTCTACAGAAAAAGTACTTCAAAAGAATGCACTTCAGGGTGAACTAAATGCAATGTTTGCAACACTTGTATGTTGGATGTGAGACACTACAGGCAAAAACATTTTTTTTTTTTTTTTTGTGTTGGATGTGAGACACTACAGGCAAAAACATTTTTTTTTTTTTCATGCCCTTGTTTTTTTTTTTTTTTTTTTTTTTTTTTTTTGTTTTTCTTTCTTTTTTTTTGTCTTTTTTTTTTTTTTTTTTTTTTTTTTTTTTTTTTTTTTCATGTCCTTGTCAGTTTTGAGATTCTGGGTTTTCTGGTTTTTCATAAATATTTTTTTTTGCAGCCTAGTAGAAAGAAAACATTCAAAATGCAGTTTAAAGTGTTTCTTTTATGGCACTTTATGTATTTGCATCTGAAAGATGAAAGAGATATAAAATCCCCTCTGTAAAAAATCATTTGACACTAATATGTCAACAAAATGTAACAATAATTTTGAACCTGGCTTCATCCAATGTTAAGATTCTTGTTCTAGAAATGTATGCAGATTAGTGCATATTTAATTAGATAACAGCTCATTTGCATAATTATACATTTCAGAAAATATGTAATTCTTGGTAATTCTTTGTAATGTTGGTAATTCTTAACATAATCAATCAACCGGGTAAGTATGGTGATATATATTAACTTTATTATTATTATTATTATTATTATTTTACTCATGGGGTGTCTTGCATTAAATGCCATTTTTTATTTAATAAAAAAGTATTATAGTTTAATATTAAATGTAATTTTTTGAACTTAAGAGTATTTTTCAACTGAGGGAAGGAGAAATTAAGAACACCTCTTTTATGTAATTTCATAATTTATTGTCTTTGAAATTATTGTTTAAAATTAGATAAGTGTATTGTCAAATGACAAGCATTTCTGGTAATCCTGTATCCTGTAATCATTCAGGACAGAGTGTTAACAGATACTCCTGAAGCTGAAGGTGACGTAATGTTCAGCAATCATACAGCGTTTAGAGCAGCAATGACACGTAAAACATAATTCCAACATCTCTCTGGCACAAAACATTAACCTCACAGTCTCGTGGGGAGTTTAAACACACCTGCACATGCTGGCCGAGCCTGATAGGGAAAAGATCAGGTCCAAGCGAAGGGGTCAAAACCTCAGAGTCTGCAAATCCTACAGTCTGCTTGCTTACACAGAGGAGACATTTCACACATGCCTGTAATGTTCCCACTGGCTGGAGGCAGAGTTCTCCCCTCGTCTGAAAACTTGTTTGTGCTTCTAAAAACAGGGATGTGTGGGTGAGGGGGGCTTATAATGCCCTCTTTCTGTAGTTACTGTAGGGATTGCGCAAACTTTAATTCCCCTTCATTCCGGTCTTGACTAGGCGTCTGACAGACAAACACATGGCTTAGGTGCAGGTTTAGTATCAAGTAGGACTCACCCAGGAACTGAGGAGTTTCCCTGATCATATTTCTTCTATGGGACAGAAAGGAGTAGGTCACTCAAAAAAAAAAAAAAAGAAAAAAAAAAAAAAAAATATATATATATATATATATTATATATATATATATATATATATATATATATATATATATATATATATATATATATATATATATATATTAAAATTATACTAAAAAAAGATTACTTTCTTGATGTCATTTCTTCTGGGGAACACACACACACGCACACACAAATAAAGTTTAGCAGAATGTTGATACTGCTCTTTTCTGTACAGTGATATTTGTAATTAAATTACAGTCACATCAGTTAATAACAGCTTAACTTTTCAGCCAACTTGGAATAAGGTACAAAATTTGTAAAGATTACTTTTCTGTCCCTTTTGGAGCATGATGACTTGAATATTGAATATTATTACTTGAATATTATCCTAAATGTCTGAAGGAAAGTCTAAAGGTTGTAATGAAATGTGGGTGAGTAGTGATGAAAGAGGATCTAGAATTTAAATTTTTGCACAAACTATCCCTTAGTGTTTGCAATGAATACACTACACATGGCTGTAGATAAAGTGCACTCACTTAATAACTCATTTCATGAGAGTGATGCCAGGATACTTGACAGCATGTGCTTATAAATCTGTGCATCACTGTAATATGAAACTGATAGAGGTCTGATGGTCTGGCATGAAACCCAAATGAACTGGACAGAGTTGGGACAAACTGTTCTAGCAGTAGCGTCTCTCTCACGTACAGCTAATCTGTCATGAAGGACTTGTGAGTGTAATAATATCACCTCCATAAAAGCATGAAATACCTTGGAAAATATATGCATTTATGTATGTTTGTTTCTTTGTTTGTTTGAAGTAAATGTGACATGCATGATTGCATGAAAAGTGTTGTCATGCATTTGCACTGATGATAAAATTGACAACTAAACATTCTATCACTCTCTTTAAAAATAGCATGCAATGCATTTGGCAATAAAGATGAATGCCCATGCTTTATTTCCAGAAAGGATTGAAGATATTAATGACTGAGAAATATGTTGGATTATTATTTAGATTTTTTATACAAGGACCCTGAAACAAACAAGCAAATAATTAATTTTTTAAAAAAGAAAGAAAAAGAAATACCTAGTGTCATTCCAAACATAATAAAAGCATTTAGTTAATATACAGTCCACAGCTGAAAGCAGCTTCCAGATGACGTTAGATGTGCGCAGGAGCATTCAGATCCAGACTGAAAACACATCTGTTTACCTGTGCATTCTTCCTCTATAAAGTCCAGCTGCATTTTACTGAATACACTGCACTCTGCACTATTTTTTATCCTTTTATACATCTTTCCCTTCAGTTGTTTTAATTTATTTTTTCTTTCTTATTTCTATGTTATTAATTAACTTAGACTGACTTTCAAATGTTCTTTGTTCTCTTTCTGATTATAATGCAAATATAAATTGTTAATTAAATGTGAATAAGAAGGTGTGCAAGGTTGATATACAGTGTTCTGCTATAGTCATAATTCATCATTTGGGCGTTTTAAACCGTCTCTTCTGGCCAAAATATTAGTCTATAATCCATGAAAACACTTCCTCCATCTCCTGTTATTCTGTAACATCAAAATCTACCAATATGTTTGATAGGAACTGTTTTGGACTGGACAAGTTTTTCACTGGAGAAATAAATAATATAGAGAGAAGTCTGTTTAAAGTTAAAAATCTCTTAATGATATATATATATATTTTTATAGAGAGAAATATATATATATATATATATATATATTTTTTACAAACAGTTTTTTTTCACTTCACAAGATGTTAATTTATTGACTGGAGTGGATTACTTGTGGATTACTGTGATGTTTTTTTTATCAGCTGTATAATATAGAGAGAAGTCTGTTTAAAGTTAAAAATCTCTTAATGATATATATATGTATTTAAACATTTCTCCAGATCTGTTTTGATGAAGAAACAAATTCATCTACATCTTGGATGGCCTGAGGGTGAGTTTTCTTTTGGGTGAACTATTCCTTTAATCTAATATTATAGCAACATTGATGAAAAGCATGCCATCCTCTTTCCATTCTCAAACACATCTTTCATATGGACAGCTAAATGATGACATCATCTTAGTTGCAATCTAATTCCAAGCCAATGATAAATCAGACAAATTCACACGTGAGGACATGCTATGAGAACATTACAGCGAAGACATATTAGCATTACACTAATCTGGCTCTTTCATTTTAAAGGAAGTTTTTCTACAATAAATGGCACAGGGGGAAAAATTTGCTGAATAAGAGCCTTTGGTGATATAACATATATAAGCTCAGAGACTGAGCTCAGAGGAGAAATTGCTCATTTAAGCTCCTGGTTGAAGAGGTTTACTGTGGCCTCTTTTCGGCTTGAAGGCTTTGTGTGGAGTTTGGGCACTGGAGTGAAAAATCATGAGATCTCTTTTGCTAATACCAACACTATTACTACAAACATACAACTTCTGTGTCATTAATAGTGCTCGGTCAGCCTAACATCACCATACATTTATATACACAAACCATTACAGTAATAAATTTGTAATACAGATATGATTTTCCATGTGGGCCAGTAAGAAACCACACTGCATAGCCTGTAGGAAAGAAAAAAAAAACACTCCAAACACTGCAAGAATATATATATTTTTTAACTTCTCAATAAACTTAAAGAAAAAGAAGAATATAGCTAATTTATTATACACTGCCATTCGGTAGGATTTTTACTTTTTTATGTTATGCTGACCCAGGCTGCATTTATGTCAGCAAAAATACAGTAAATATTCTTAAATATTATTACAATTTACAATTACTGTTTTCCATTTGGTAAAATGTAATTTATTCCTGTGATCAAAGCTACATTTTCATAATCATTACTCCAGTCTTCAGAGTTACATGATCCTAAAGAAATTATTCTAATATGCCGATTTGATGCTCAAGAAACATTTATTATAATTATCAATGTTGATAACAGTTGTGCTGCTTCTTGTTTTTGTAGAAACCTTGATACTTTTTTTCAGAATTCTCTAATTTATAGATAATTTAAAAGGACAGAATGTTTGAAACAGAATTTTGACAGTCATTACTATCGGTTTTTTATCGAAATGGTGTTGTTTACTTGCTAAATTTAAGTATTAAATACTTTTAAAAAGTACTGACCCCAAAATTTTGAACATAAGTGTATTAAAAATGATATTGTTCGCTTTTTTCTAGTGTTTCCCTTGAAAACAATCCCATCCAAACAGTGTTTGTTAATGCTACTGGAAGTAGAAAGAAAACACATTGGCCTATCCATCTAATGTTATTGTTGTTATTGTTATTGAATTTTTCACTTTTCACTGTAATAAAATAAAGCCGAGTGGTGCTGCAGGAACATTGTCATTTATAATATTCAGCCCCAGCTGAGCTCCCTCATAAACCCAGCTGTGCCTTTTACCATTTAGGTTGTCTCTATTCTCTGTTTATAGGCCCTATCTCTCTGTTGGTCGCTGTCTCAGTGGGATTCTGGGTAATTCAGCTGTGATTTTCCACGATTAAGGTCATGTGCTTCTTTGCCATGGCATTGAGATCAGATGGTTCATATCCTCATCACCCCATGAGAACGGTCCCGTGTGGCAGGGCTGCTGGAGCGCTGTGATGCCATCTCCATAGCCACACCATCGCCCCAGTCTGGAGGCCTATAAATAAAAGCTCCGTTCATGGTGAGTGGGGGTGTGTGTGTGTGTGTGTGTGTGTGTGTGTGTGTGTGTGTGTGTGTGTGTGTGTGTGTGTGTGTGTGTGCGGTTGTACGGCACATTTGCACACAATTCCCCATTGATTGATGCTGCATGTGAACATCATGTTGAGTGGGAAGCATGACTGCGTGACTAACAGCAATCAATACACATCTACTAATTTGCCATGACGAAAATCATCAAAAGTTCCTATTCAAAACAGCTGAACTGTAAGTGTACCATTCCCATTACCAGAGAGGCATGAGGATAAAGTTGCCCTCTGGGTGAAGAGGTATTTATATTCTGGATCATTGATATAATCAATCAAAAACCTTCCATTGCTAAAAATCAAAATGGACAGTCCCATTCGCTCTTGCTTTCTTCCTGAAGGCATATCATGCTCTATATAGTTCAAGCAGAAAATAGTGACATGTTGGTTATTAGATAACACCCACCGAAAGATGAAGTGACCTCATGAGTCCTACATTAAACTTTGTGTGTTACGCAAAGAGTCGTCTTACATCACAAGCTCTTTAAGCTATGATCGCACTTGAAGACTAAAAAGTGATTCAAAAAGCTAATGT
This sequence comes from Cyprinus carpio, assembly GCF_018340385.1. NCBI lineage: Eukaryota > Metazoa > Chordata > Actinopteri > Cypriniformes > Cyprinidae > Cyprinus > Cyprinus carpio. Next base: position 5,987,622 of record NC_056615.1, read on the forward strand.
ACAAAAATAGGTCAAATTCCTTCTGGAATTCCTTCTGCCTATAAAAAGAAATGCGGGACAAAATCAGCTTATTTTAAAATGGAAACAAGATTTGACTAGCAAAAGCAAGTATTTGAATAGTTGCAAAACAAAAAGATATGCACCAGTTAAGAAATATGAGTGGAAAAGTGTGAACTTCCTCACAACCATCCACTAATATCTAATGTAATATAACCAATTCAGATTATCATGGATAATATTTCTCACAAAATCCCCAGATTTGATGAAGTATCACAAGTCCATTATAAATTAAGTAAAAATTAAGTTAAATAATAAATTCAAATTGTATATATATATTAGTGCTGTCAAATGATTAATCACGATTAATTGCATCCAAAATAAAACTTTTTGTTTACATAATATATGTGTGTGCACTGTGTATAGTTATTATTTATATATAAATACCCACACATACTGTATATATTTGGAAAATATATTAGTATTTATATTTATTATTATATATATTATAGATATTATATATAAATATATTTAATATATAAACGTACATATTTTTCTTAAATATATACATGCATGTGTTTTGCATTTACATATTTATAATATATATAACACAAAAACTTTTTTTTTGAATGCGATTAATCTTGATATATATATATATATATATATATTATATATATATATATATATATATTTTTTTTTTTTTATTTATTTATTTATTTATTTTTTTTTTTTTTTTTAATGGCTTTTATACTGTACAATACATCAGGGTTTATTGATAATTGATTTCACAATCAGCTCAACTGGATCTGATGTTCTAATGTCTCCATCATACAGCCAAAAAAAAAAAAAAAGCTTAGGGCAAACTGACAGCAATGTCTCTCACGTCCTGCTTACGCTACCACTGAGTTTAACTCAACTTAACCTGAGGCCCCAGAGTGAGAGCGGATACAACCAGAGACAGAAGGACATGAAGACAGCAGGAATGAAAAAGAAGACGCAGAGAACAACAGAGTCACTGAACCGTGCTGCTGAGACCTCAAGGCAACATAGCTGATTCTGAAGAAAATGCATTGCAAAAAGCAGTGGTTAAAATGACTTACGGTCCCAGGCCATACGTTTATGTAAGAGTGAAAACTGACATCAGTGGTATGGGGAGATAATTATTAAGTTAACAAGTTAACTATAATCAAGATACTTAGTTGACTAAATAAAAACAGATTTGAAACTATTATACAAAAACAGCCACAGATAATTATGTAGCAATAAATGGGGACATTGAGTGTCTCTTAAGAGTCTAATAGAAACCTCAGAGACCCAATTTCTGTAGTGCCAGTGCACGATAAAACTTCGCCTTGACTAGGTCACCCAAAGATATCCCATTCACATTCAACTGTCCACTGACAGCTCATAATCACAGCACTCACACCACATGAATTCATGCAGAGTGCAAAAACTGATTTTTGCTGATTGCTGAATGCTATATAGTCTGCATTAGCTGTAATCCCTCACATATGATGACATCATACCATAACGTAATGAAATACGTTTTGGAAAATGTGCTTTTCTCCCAGCTAAAGCAGCAGGCTGGACAATCTGTTCAAATGAAAACTTACTGGAAGGGATAATCGGGACTGAGAATTTACATAAGCTTTCATTTAGAGCTGCTGTTGTCTGTGAGTGAATGATGTGATGGGTCCGAGAGAGAAACAGCCACAGTCACATTGTAATACAGCTGGACAGATGTGGGAAATGGGAATGATATGATCAGTGTTGGGCAATAAGATACATATAACAGATACATCCATAACAAGATACATCCATCTCAAACTTCTTAGCAACTGTATGAGATACTCCACAGCATCCAAGGAAGGCCTAACATAAATGCATGTTAGTGACCTAGTTACCATCTATCAACCCTAATGGTCACTCAGAACAACTCAGAAGCTGCATAGAAATGGTAAAGCAACCAATATAGCCCTAGCAACCATCTCAAACACCTTAGCAGCCATAAAAACTTGTCTTCGCAACAACAAAAACAACTTTGCAACCACCCAAAGCACCTTAGCCACCATCCATCAATATCCTAGAGATTACTTGAAACAGTCTAGCACCACATGTTAACGGCATATCAACAACCCAAAATACCGTAGCAACTGCAGCTCCATAACAACCAAAAAACACATTAGCAACAGCCTAGCAACCACCGGAAGCACCTTAGCTACCGTCTATCAATACCCTAGTGATTACTTAGAACACCATAGCCCCACATATTAATGCCATATCAACAACCCAAAACACCTTAGCAACTGCATCTCCAACAGAATAGGACACATGTTTTTTCGATAACAGTTTTATTATCAATTATCATTGTCATTTTATTGCAATATCCTAGGGATTACTTGGAACACCCTATCAACCACATAGTAATGCTATATCAACAACCCAAAACAACCAGAAAATCCAGCTGGTATGTTGAATATTTGAGAGAATAGACATAAAACAGTGTTATGTCACAGCGCAGATTTTCTAGCTCTTTGTTCCTGCAACACTGAAGCATGATTTATCAGCACGCTGGGTGTCAGGTCTTCATATTCATCACACAATTCAGTAACATTGTTATTCTTTTTTTGTGCCAGCCAAGACTGTGAGGGGAAGTGAGGAATGTAACTAATGCTTTGCCATGTTTGCAGGCATCTCCAGTAAAATCGACCGTTTTGATGCTCTACTTTAGGGATTTAAAATGTTGGATATGTTCATATATGCTAGTGTGCTTATGGCCATGTACACACTGTAAAATCCCCTAAATTGCAGTCTCGTGTGTGTACGGAACAGAACTCGTTCTTGAAACTGCGATTATTGACACCCTGGCAACCATGGCAACATTTTGCCCTTTGGTATCCACTGTTTTTGATCAAAGCAATTTTACAGCGACCAAAGACTCATTAAGTTCTGAGATTTTAACTATACCAGTGTCAAAACAGCAGTTGTGTTTTGTTTATGTTATAAGGCTACTTAGCAGCGCTCTTGGAGGGTTGCCATGTCCACTTATTATAATAAGCATCTTTGGGTTTCTTGTTTGGGCTCAGTTCATAAAATGATCCAGTTTATGAAGTTAATAAAGTAGAAGGTTCACTTCAACATAGTTTGGAATGTGGCTTATTTCCACTAATTTAACTCATTTGGATTTGAGTTAGCAAGATCTGGCAACAGGACAGGATTGACCTCTAAAGGTGAAGTGACAATTTGACATTGGTTTATTTTTGGCTTTTTAACTCTAATTGATTTGAGTTTTTAACTGCAGTGTTTATTTGGCCATAGAATGTTGTATAAATTTATGTATGCTATATATATATATATATATATATATATATATTATATATATATATATATATATATATACCAACTTGCTTTCTATTTAATACTTACAGTACAGAAAATGAAAATGCTGAGATGGGTATTTTGACAATTTTGTTTATATACTGTATTTCAAACGCAAGGAGATGTAAGAGGAATCAAGTTGGTATTTCACGTGCTGTCTGAAACACATTGTAAGTGTGTGCGCTTTGGGTTTGTGTGGCTGCTGTGTGCACAGAAATCAGCACAAACTGAGTTCTCAAATTTCTTCTTTCGCTTGACAAGTTTAAAATTGCTTGAATGTGTAAACTGGCAAATTAATATGTGAATCACATGCATGCTGAACGTATATATAGTGTATGTATTTAATTTACTTGAAACTGATTGTAACTGCATAGCAATCACATACAACAAGCAAAAATTAACGCACAATAAATAACAGTGTTATATAAAAACACATTTTTCACACAATGTTCTTGCGACCTGGAAGCAACTCTTCCAAGGCCCAGTACTCGGTTGCCACTCTGTGGTTGGGGACCTCTGATTTATTACCAAATTTAAATGTGGTTGTGACTCCTGAGAAAACTTTGGAAAGGATCTCAATGAAAGTGTAGAAACAAGTGTCTTAAAGTCCTGAATGTCCCAAATGGTTTCTTTCCATTCACTGATGTCTCCATTTAGTCTCCACTCACTGTGTGACGACATGTATCCATACTGTTTAGCTCAGCTGATACATCCACAGAACCTCAAGCACTGTGACGTCAAGTTCTGGCGTTTAAATTAAAGATGTTTTCATAAACGCATGAAAGCCCCATTTCAGATGGTGTGCATGTGACGACCCGTCTGTACACTTGTGTTTCCTTTCAAACCCCCAGGGTTGTCACCATGTGATGTTTATATGTGTGTACATGTGACGTCAGTTTGTGACGTGTACATTCTTCCTCCGCTGGGACACTCCAACTGCATATTTCACATGAATGTGAAACACGACCTCACTACGATAGCAATTATTTGTGAGAAGACATGAGGAGGCCAAGGGAGGAGCAGAAACAGTTATACCCCTGGAGATATCGCTCTACCGGCTCAGGTATCGCAATGCAGTGTTCCCTTCGTGAATAATGAAGAGGTGCTCTCCACTTTTCTTTGTCAGAAAGTTCCAGAACAGCCCCTGTCTTTTTGTTTCCCAAAGTTCAGTATTTGTATGATGTTTTATTCAGGAGCAAAAAAAAAATTTTTTTTTTTTTTTTGTAGTTAAGTTTTTGTATGATGTTTTATTCAGGAGCAAAAAAAAAACAAACATATAATTTGCTATAAAACATATAAAACATATCACATATCACAAACATATAATTGGAACTATTCAACAAAAGAAGCACACTTGAGCACTTTCTTAGTACATATTATGGAAATAAAATATTTTAAAAGAATATACTCATGTGCAAACCAAATGTGATGTTATCAAACAATTAAGTGCATGTTAATTGCATTTGAATAAAAATGTATTATAGTATAAGTGTATATTAATCGCAATTAGCTGAACTTTAGTGTTTTTTGACTGACTCAAGTAGGACTTAATTAGCGTCTACTGAAGATATTCTATTGAAGATATTCTGAAGAATGTTAGTAACAAAACAGTGGACGGAAGCCATTGACTTCCATAGTAAAAATACTGTGGCTAAAGTTAATGGCTACCATCAATTGTTTGGTTACCAGCATTCTTCAAAATATCTTCTTTTGTATTTGGCTGAAGTAAGTTGTTTGTTTATGTCTGAAACAAATTGAGGGTGAGTAAATGATGACAGAATTTTTTTCTTTTGTATTATTGTATTTGTTGTCATGCATTTTTAATGAATACTTTAGTGTATTTAAATTGTAATATATATATAATATAGATTACACATTTTAAATGATTAAGTTGCAACCAACTATGCCCTTCGGAAGACTGCATCTCACAAGTGACCCCTTTAAACTGAAGTTTTGCCACCAATTTTGTAATAGTGTTTATATTCAGTCTTGGGACTGTGGTAACAGCATGCTTTGTTTGCACATGACTAGTTCCGGTGGGTTGGAACCAGACCCCAGCCTGTCAAAACTAGATCCCCTCAACTACCAGAGCGAGCACACCGGATTATGTTGTTAATGTTTTCTCTCCCTCTGTCAGATTCCACATGTTCACAGTTGATTTGAGGGGTGGAATGTATGAAGGATCTTCAAAATAGAGTCTTCCCTGTCCACACAGCACATGCAGGGGTCACAACCTTTTCTTTCTTTAGTTCATCATTGATGGGAACTTATGCAAGAGCAGAGTGTAAAGTCAAAACAGACTGGGGATGTGTGCCAGGTTTTCTCAACGTAATTCACCAACCTGCCGCTTGCCACATAAGAGAGATGGCTCATTTCCCCAGAGTGCATTGAGGCAGACTGTAGAGCTACAGACTGTAATTGGAATCATTAAATATCTCCTCCCTCACTGATACGCTTGATTTAGTATGTCCTTCTGCTTCTGCTCAATGGAGCATTTGTGTTGCTGCCAAAGAAAGCAAGCTGCTCAAGGTGACAACATTGTGAAAAATGGTCAACAGAAAGACATGTTTAATCAATATTTACCTCAGCACATCACATCAAAATATTGCATAAGATTGCAAAACCGTTTATTGCATAAACCATCATATACATCCATAATATATATTATTAATTGATCGTTTACATTATTTTTTGAAATATATAATTTTTTTAATTTATTATATATAATAATATCTCATGTTTCATGATTTCACATAATTTTTAATGTAATTTTGGTAACACTTTAGATTAGGAAAAGGTACCACCCCAGTTGACAGCTTTTGTACCTTTATTTTTGAGAGTGTGTGATATAACACCAAGTGATTTGTTTGTAATCTGAACTGTCGCCAGCACACCCGTTTCAGTAACTGCATGCAAATCTGACGAGGAGCGGCTGTGTTCTGACATTAGCATCAGTATGACACAGCTCTCTCACTCACTTACCCTCTTTAAACCCATAATCCCATTCACTGCATGAGCACATAGCTGGAGGACTGTTGTATAACCTCAAGACCATTACACTGCATAATGCTTTACATTAGACCCTCCCCACTCACCCCAGAGCCTATTCAGGATGGTACTAAGAAATACTTAATACTAAGAAGATATTTTGGATTTTTCATGGGGTATAAAGCAGCAGCCCCTCTGCAGAGTGGACCATCTGAAAACCATGATGTAATGATAATGTTATGCTTTATTAATGAGAAGTGAATTTATTGGATTTCTGAGAACTTCTGATGCATGAGTAACATGTGGGCACGGGCTGTTTTAATGTCAGGTCATCTTTACATTGTGATCAGCGCTAAACCCAGCGCTCTTCTTCCGACACACAGTAAATGAAAGCATTAATCTGAATGGCATAGTGCTAAGCTGTCATCTCTTCTCAGAGACATGCTCATCTCTAAAAAGAAGTTTCCATCATGTCAGGATCACACAGTACATCAGCAGGATTTTTAAAGGTCAAAGCTTAAGAGACACAGAGAAAATGGTCTTGCAAACCTGTCTGCCAAATCAAAACACTCTACTACTGGAAATAATTGTTAGCAAAGTTATAATACATTATAATATAAAAAATCCTTTTTATTTTAGTAACATTGAGATACTCTTATGACTTCTATATGAATAGTTTGAATTGGTCAACTGATATTGTGAGTTTTCATTTAAATGTTAGTTAAAGTTTATTCATTTATTTTTATTTTTTTTTCAATGAATGAAAGTTAGAAATTAAGAAATGCTACATTGGCAACAAAGAACAAGATTTTTTATATTATTTGATTATAGTATATATGATTAAATTGGTATATTTATCATATTATGAATATTAATATATTTTACTTGAATTCAGTTAAAATTTCTGTTATTTCAAGTAACAAAAAAAAGTTTTTTTTTTTTTTTTTTTTTTTTGACTTATGAGTTTTAATATGATGAGCATCCATGTGATGTTGCTAATAGTAGACATCAAGCATTGTGCTCTCCATGACATACATTTCTCTTATGAAACATTAGATGATGCACATAATACAGTAACAAAAATTTATATAAAATAAGGGAAGAATCATTGAACTCTTTTTAACCCTTGTATGGTGTTCGAGTCTGTGGGACCTGTTTTCACTTTTTATCAAATGAAATATGATACTATTAATTATTATTTCCAACACAGACTCATTGGCCTTGGCTCATTTTCTGAACCGGGGGTAGTAAAAAAGTGAAAATTTGTATCACCATATATACATTTTGTATAAGGATTGCATTCAGTTGGTCATAAACTAACCTAACTAAAACAAAAACTGAAACAAAAATAATAATAATTAAAAAGGACAATATGGATGAATGAATCCAATAAAAATGGATGAATAGAAAATATATATATAAAAAAATATATTCAAACAATTAGTAAAGACAAATTATAACAATAGTATCTCAATGACACTAAAATAACACTGACCTGCTAATATTTTTAAAGTGTTTTATAATTGTTGTACATTTATTTACAAAATGAAATAATGAATGCCTTTAAAATGCATTATACATAAACAGGTTTAAAAGAAAATTTTGTTTCCAAAATTGTAATTCTGACAAAACAGAAGTTGAACTGAGAGAGACAGAGAGAAAGAGTACAAGACAAAATTATATAGACATAACCTCTCTGACGTCTGCTTCTCACATGGATTTACAATAATCCTTCATTCCTAATCTGAATTCCACATCTAATCTGGAACGAATGGCAAGTCTTTCTTAGAACTCAACAATGTCCAGAGCATAAAGATTCATGAAGCCTGAAGCACGTGCAACAACTGTCAAATGCAAAATATAGATATATACAAAATCAATTAAAAATAAAAAAGCTTATTTTTTGGCATCTGTGGTTCCATGAAGAACCTTTAACATCCATTGACCCTTCCCATTCCATAAAAAGGTTCTTTACAGTGGACAAGGTTTCTTTAGAATGTTAACATGTTCTTCACACTAAGAAAAGAATAATGGATCTTTTAAAAACGGTCCCCTGAAAGCTTCTTTAAAAAATCAAAAATTTATCACATTTATACTAAAACCCCCTTTGGCAAGTTGTATTTTTAAGAATATTCTCTGTTAAATATCACTGTATTTATTTTTCTTTTTTCTTTTTCGAACAAAAACACAATTTAAAACAAAATATATAACACAACAAATTGTTGCTAATCCACAAAGAAACCTCTTTCCAAGACAATACAACACAAAAATGTCCGAAAAGGAGTGGGATGAAGCAATAGCTTATTCTTTTTCCCACCCCCTGCACTTTCATACGCTCCAGTTATTTTTCTTTAATATATTACATCTGTCCCTTTTCTTTTATATATTTCTACCAATTTAACTAATTCATAATTACTAAACACCAACCAAAATATTTACTCCAAAACACCAGTCTTTCTAAAATCAACTAACACAGTCAACATTTTAACCCTCACAACAATCACACTATCCATACATATATTCTTTTAATAAAGTGTTTTTATACATTGATATAAATTGCTTCATATTTGTACAATGCTTTAACCCCTGCTCCAAACCATTCCACAACCGCACCCCACAAACAGAAATACACATACTTTTTAAAGATGTTCTTATATTAATCTTTTTAAAATTTGACTCTTCCCTTAAGTTGTACCCACCCTGCCTTTCCAGAAATATTTTTTGCAAATTCCCCAGAAGTAACCTATCTCTTGCTTTAAACATAATTTGTGCAGTTTTAATTTTAACCAACTCAATGAACTTCAGTATATTAGACTATAAAAATAATCCATTTGTCTGTTCCAGATATCCTATGTTATTAATAATTCTAATTGCTCTCTTTTGTAATATACTTATGGATTGTAAATTGGTTTTGTAGGTATTTCCCCAGCTTTCCACACCATAACTTAAATATGGTAATATAAATGTATTGTAAAGAATATGCATTCGTTTCTTATCCAAAATATGTCTTACTTTATTAAGAATTGCTATCGTCTTTGCCAGTTTTCTTTAACATACTTTATTTGTTTGTTTAAGATTGTTTCCAACATATCTTGTGGTCTAAAATTATACCGAGAAACTTAATTTCATGTACTCTTTCTATATTTACATTATCAATTTTCAATTCCACTTGAGGGTTTATTTTATAGCTTCCAAATAACATAATCTTTGTTTTACTAATATTTAATGACAATTTATTTACATCAAACCACTGTTTTAATTTGTGAGTTTCTATTGTTATCACTTCCAGAAGCTGTTGTAAATTATCCCCAGAACACAAAATGTTTGTATCATGTGCAAATAAAATAAATTTTAGTATGTCTGATACTCTACACATGTCATTGATGTAAATTATAAACAATTTTGGACCTAATACCGATCCTTGTGGTACACCACAAGTTATGTGCTCATATACAGATTTATGATCACCGATTTCTACAAACTGTTGCCTATCTCTTAGATGATTACGCACCCATTCCAACCAACCTGTCCTCCAACTAATATGCTCGTATAGGTCGTTTGTCCAAATCCCTGAAATACGACCCATCAGAGCGTATACTACAATTGCGCCCCTATCGGCAAATGGTCGTTTTCATATTAATGTTTTGTACTCTTTTATTTGCACTGTGATTTGCGTTTCGTGAAGCTCAGTTGGTAGATTATTGCGTTATACCTTGATATGCAATCCTGCTACCATGGGTTTGATCCCAGAGAACGGACGTGCATGTAAAATGTATATGCTCAATAAATCATAATTTAGCATGATTTCTATGAGGGTTAGGTTTAGGGGGTGGGGTTAGGTGTGGTCATTCGAACGAATAAGCCACCTAGTAAAATATGTACGAATTACTGGGAGATCGGTGTAAAAAGTCCACACATTGCATTTAAATAAACGTGTGTTTTGATTGGTAATGACGTCATACGTCATTTCATGACGACAGACGCAACGTGATACTGTCATTATTTTTACGCCCGCTAGAGGCCACTTAACTTTAAAACGTAAATATAGGTCGTAATAAGGTGCTTGCACAAACGACCTATATGGTCGTTTTTTGTTGGAGGACAGGCTCATTCCAACACAACCCGTCGTACCTCCCTAATTTTTGTAATAAAATATTATGATTTATTGTATTAAATGCTTTCTTTAAGTCTATAAAAATTCCTACAACATGTTTCTTTTTAGCTATACCATTTGTAATTTCCTCCATTAATTCCATTAGTGCTAAGGATGCTGATCTATATGTCCGAAATCCATACTGATTTTCAACTAGAAGGTTATGCATTTCAATAAAATTATCAAGTCTTTTTGTATAAAGTTTTTCAAGGACTTTAGAGAACTGGGGGAGTATAGAAACCGGCCTGTAGTTTGTATGATATTTTACATAAATTATATCAGTCATATATATCATTGTATACACCACAATCATTGCACAAATATATTGCATTGTCTCATGTCAAGCAGCCATAGATGTTTAATTACCATCTGTCTTTGGCTCAGTGCCTCTAAAGACTTCACATGGATCTCTGACTGTGCTTTAACTTAGATTATTCTCAAAGGGAACAGCTTATCTTAGTGACAGGAAAAAGTATGAGGCTATTTCTTGTACATGACAGTCCTGCAGCTCTAGATCAGGTGAGATGTGGCTCAGGTGAGATTTCAGTTTGCTAACTCAATTTCGTGAAACACTGAAATGGAAATGACTAGTTAAAAGTGAATGAATTGTTGGCATTAGATGTTTTGTGCTGCTAAAAGGGGAAGCCTGATTCAAGTGCTTGTCCATAAGTCCAATCAATCCTGTCCATAAGTCTCATCAGTACAAACTTAGAGACGGTCAAAGGCTATTTAAAGAGTGTCCTAGACAGTGTGCACGCTCAGAATGTCATCTCTTCTCCTCTGCTTCCCACACTTCATCATGAATAAGCATGAGTGAGCAATCCTCAAACAGCTCCATATAGCGCTGAATGATTCGAAACTGATTGTCACAATGAATCATTAGATGTTGCTTACTGAAGTGCAGCACTAAGAGCGTGTACTTTTTATTCATGAGTTCACAGTTCAAGTAAGTGTTAAAAGACAACTGGATTTTCTGAGAAAAATGTGAGTGGTGCTTACCATCCACAATTCTAATCATGGTTGTGGGTGTTGTTTCTAAATATGCAGTTGCTGCGGTGTTCTGTGCTGTTGCTAGGTAGAATCTACTGTGGGATGGCTGGTTGCTAAGTAGTTACTCAACCTATATGGCATTGAGGTTCCTAGATATTTGGGTCATTCATGCCCTTGGGAAAAAGATATACACCTAGTATACTTTTTATAAGAGTATTATTTTGTAAATAACTATTATATATTATAAAGCATATACTTACATGTGAAATGTTTTGTGGCACTTAACTGTATGTTAAATGGAATAAAAAAAAATTATTTATATGAAATGAAAAAAAAAGCTGAACTTGGAGAGATTTTTTAAACCCACTTAAGTAGGACATTCTTAATTTCTTAATTACTTTTGTTAAAGTGTACTGCTGAATGCATTGACAAGCATTTATGAAAAACTAAAATATATTTTATGTCATTTCAATTGAAATATTATGTATTTAAATATTTTTTTATAATACATTTGGAACGAAAGTTTTTCCTTTAAAAATTAATCTTCAAAAATCAGCTAAAAACACATCTCTTCCATTTTTATTTGACCCTCTAACTCTAGCAGTCTCTATTTTAATTCTATTCTTTAAAAAAACTAGTCGATTTTAGACTTGCACTTTATTCATTTACAAACTGCTTGTTTTCTTAAAAAAAACTAACACTAGCTTCTCTAATCTTTTTGTATACTATCTGTTTGTTTTCTTTTTATTTATTGTATAATTAACAAAAACAAAAAGGCCTTTAACAGTAGCTTGATCTATTCTTTTTCTGTTCTGTCTGTTTTCTTTTTATTTATTATATAATAATAAAAAAACTTGCTACGTGTACTGCATTAAGCTAACTGAGACTTGTTATAACATTTGTATATCATTGCTCTTTTGTTGATTTTGATTGTTTCCATTGTCCTCATTTGTAAGTCGCTTTAGATAAAAGTGTCTGCTAAGTGACTAAATGTAAATGTAAATGTAATGACAAAGTTGCAATTTAGTACATTTACATTTTATAACTTTAAATGTAATTAAAAAAAAAACACCACAGTTAAAATTATAATCTATAACTTTGCATGTGCTTTAGTATGTAAGTCAACACATCAAAATAAGTGTACTCCCTTAAAACACAACAAAAAATGTAATGGTTTTAGGTAAAGCTTTTAATTTGACTTTGTTATAAAGTGCACTTTTTAAAGAAACAGTCATCAAAGTGAACTTTCTTTAATTACACTTAATTGACAATTTTTTTCTTTATATTATACAGTATATTATCAGCAAGCAGTTTTCAAAAATAAACTTTTAAAATTTAAAGTACACGACTACATGTGCACATTCAATACAATCAAGTGCACTTAAGTGTCAGTAACCAAACAGTACAAGATAAGTTGCACACAAAAGTTTACTTTTAAATGTTTTGTTGGTGAATAAAGTATTTCAGTCTCTCAGTATATATCATTAGATCTCAGTACAGTATCTTTCAGAAGGAACTGAAAGTAGTTGCTGCTGTTTGAACTTTGATAACAAACCCTCGAATCAAATGTTTTAACAAAGCTGGCTTGTCTTTAGTCATTAGTTATTGTTTGTTTATAATGATTGTTTTTCATTAGAAGACAAAATTCCCCTGTTCTCTTCCGCACATTGTTTCCTTAACGTGATCGTGGCACGAGTCTGAAAATTTGAATCACATTACAATTCATTATAACAATATGGTACTTCTAGTTTGCTGCCAAATGCTTCTGTTTTGATTTATAGCTGTTTGCTCTTTGTAATAGCATGATGTAACGGCATCTTCACTTTAGGTGTTTCACAGTCCCAGGACAAGGCTGGTCTCTTTAATTTCATTACTCAGGGATTTTGAACCAACTCCTACCTCGGTATTAAATTTAGTTGTGTAACATATCCTGTATCTGTGCTCCAGACACCTCAGTGACAGTGTGTCTTAATAAAGAGGTGTGCTGTTATCTAAGACTTCTCTGGACGAGAATATCATAGAGACTTGAAGAAGTGAACTTGTTTGATTTTGGCCAGTAATCAACAGCACAGCAACCCCCTCAAAACCCCCTAACAATGCTGTGGAATTACCCACAAGACCCTTGCATTGTGGTGGAGAGTTTTGAGGAAATGACCTTTCACTTTGTCTTGTTATTCTTAAAAATTTCCAGAGTATAGATATCATACACTGTAAAGAGGGGTAACTTGTGATTTTTCGTTATGTGTGTAACCTAATTTATTCAGTAACACATAATATTATAAAATGGTGAAAATTATATTTATGTGTTATACATTGCAGTAAGGTCTTGTTTGTCAACACTGTTAATGCATTAGCTAACAAAGAATGAGCAATGGTAACAACACTTTATTATGTATAATTACATGCAAGTAACCCTAAGCCCAACCCTAAACATATAGTAAGCACAAGCACAAGTTAATTAATATTACTCAGTACTTAAATGTGTTATTACACTATAACAAGGGACACTTTAAAAGAAAGTGTAGCCTGAAACATTTTTTAATCTTTGTTAATGTTAGTAAAAATATAATTGTTTATTGTTTGTACAGTACATGTTAGTTCATTACCTTAAATCAACAAATACCACAAAATGAATTAGTAAATACATTATATGACATATGATAATGACGCCGTTGTTAGAGTTTACAGCAGCATTATAATTTGTCTCATTATTGACGTTTAAAATGTGATGCTGCTTTGAAACAAGCTGCTGCGCATATAAAAGAAGATGACAACTTCACTAAAATGAAGTCGTCATCTTCACTAAAAAAAAAAGAAAAAGGAAAAAGAAAAAAACTTGAATTGTTACATAGAGCTAAATTTATTTAAACAGGAAGTTCTAAGTAAAAAAGTAAACGACTGCCATTGCTTGATAAAAAAGTACCAGCACTTTCAGTTCCCCTGCAAGAGCATCATGGGACAATGCGCTAATTATGTACAGAGTGGCTGAAAAACACACTGTGACCTTCAGATGTGGAAATGTCAATAAAAGGTTGAAAATCCACTGGTTTGACAACCAGATCATATCATTTCTGCAAATCTGTTCTCAGTTTAAAAGGGAGAATATAAAAAGTCACAGCCTTTTTAAAATAGATACAGTGATCATGAAGAAGTCAATAAATACAGTGCACTCTGAGGAAATATATGCCCCTGTTGCTCACATTCTCTCTCTTTATAAAAGCTGAATTAGAACATTATGAACATTGAACAAAATCCTGATTTATAGTTGTGCGTGAAGACACTTGCAGCCATTTGATAAGAAAGCTCTGCAGTGCTATTGCTGAAATTACCTTTGTGTCCTCCCTTTGAATCCAGGCTAACTGAACTGGTCTGCAGAACATAGGAGACATAAATATTGGGGTGCCCTATGGAAAGGGCTAGGCAATAAAAAGGATATAATGGTTTCATTAAATTTCCTGTGTCATTAAGCCAGCTGTTTCGAAAGCACGGCCTAGCAGATGTCATTTATGGACGCTGCTGAGTTGGTCTCTAGTACCCAAAATGCCATTAACAGAAAACTGCTCTGCAGGGGGGATGAATGTGCACTGGGCAGGAAATAAGTACTAAAAAGTTTGATTGTCTCTTTAAAAATTATTGTTATCTGTGGATGGTTTTCGTGATTTAATGAGGAAGCCTTTAGCGGAAAAGGAAATGTGCTTCTTTTCATTGAAGCACCGCAAGCATTTAATATTCTTGAATTTGCATGTGTTGATTTAAGTAAAGCTGCATGAAATTGTAACCATTTAAGGTCATTGTGACTTTTGAGGTCTTTGGATATTCAATTAATATATGCAAGTAGATCTTTAACCATCTTCTGTGCTTCTTAAATAACTTGCATAAACTATTGTACCATCACTGTAATTCCAATACAATCTCATGGCAAATCGTAGCTGTTTTGGGGGTATGGGCGAATTCACAACTAACAAAAATGTGTTCTAAGAATGTTTTGCTAATGTTCCAGGTAACACTTTAGATTAGGGAACACATATTCTCTGTTAAGTGTTTTTCCTCAATAAACTCCTAATTTGCTGCTTATTGACAGTAACGTAGTTGTTGTAGTTTTAAGTATGGGGTTAAGGGATATGAAATATGATCATGCAGAATACAATATGTAACATGCATGCTAATAAGCAAAGTTAATAGTGAATAGTGTTTCCTAATCTAAAGTGTTACTGTTCTAATTAAGATATAAAAATGCTACTTTTGAATGTTCTCTGAACATTCTAAATATGCAGTTTTTAAAGTTTTCTTCATTTTTATTTTTACTTTTTTAAATATATTTATTTATTTGGTTATGTGAACGTTAAGGGAATGTTCTATTTCATAATTTTGTGAAATTATACTTTTGAACTTTCTGAAACAAGTAGTAATATTACGTATAAAGTATTACTACGTTTGTGTGCTAATGTTTTAAGAACAATAAATGAAAAAAGACCCAATAACTCTTAAGTTAATGAAACATGTTCTAAGAACGGTTTGCCTACATTTCATTAAGTTATGAAAACATTATTTCCGGTTGTTCTCTGAACATTCAAAAAGTCCAGATGTTTAAATGTTTTAAAAATATACTTTTTTTTATTTTTCTTTTGGTTATACAAACATTCAGAAAACAGGTAAACATTATGGGAATGGTATTTTTGAATGTTTTAAAACAAGTAGTAAAAAATGTTAGAAGTTCAAAAAGTAAAACGTTTCATGAACGATGTACAAATAATGTTTTTGTGCTAACGTTTTGAGAACATTATTACAGATCAGATGACTCTGAACAAACATTACCATTGTTCAGGACTTTGAGAGAACCTTGCCACGATGTTTTGAAAACGTCCCTTGTTATGGGTGGTGGTGGTACTTTCTGTTAATCTGCTTGCGTTCCAGTGACGATAAAATGTTTAGAAGTGGACCTTTTTTTTTTTTTTTTAAAGAATGTTTTCATACGATTCACATTGAATTCATACATAACCGCCACCTCATTTTCTGGCTTTTCAGGTTGGTAACTCTAGCTTCTCTTGTGCCCCATTTGCACAAATCATGCTGGCCAGGTGTAGCTGCACATTTGCCTGAATACCCAATTCCTGACAGCAGGAATCTAGAAAAACTTGCCAAGTCATTGTTTTTTTATTAGTTTTATTTATGTAAGATGTTTCCAGGGCATAGTAAGGGACTTGGGAAGTCGTTAGAAGCTCATGGCACAATTAAACGAGTGAAAAAATCAGTGCAGGTATTGCCCTAGTGACTGCTGTAACCTGGAAACTGGTTTCCCTTGGGCGGGACCAGGACACTCGTGAGACTAGCTGCTATCTGACACCTGTAGCTTTGTTTTGTTTGTGAGACTCGGGAACAAGGGAGCTGGGAGGGCAAGTAGATGCGTCACTAGTCTTCGGTTTCAGCTATCATTGAACTATGAGAAAGACAAGGAAAGAGCAAAAAGAGAGGCAAGGGATACAGAGCAAAGAGTGATGAGGCCAGTAATTTGCTGATCTTTGAATCTGAGGCGATGAGACTGCCTCTAACAATACTGCAGCAGGACAGAGATAGGCTCATTTAGACAGACACACCTACACACTCCCACACACATACATGTTCACACGCAAAATGATGAACTGCTGAGGATACGGTGCTAAAATCAGCTTTTAAAAGGATTCCTGTCATAGCACAATTGAGAAAAAGTATCCACTCTGGACTGTGAGAAATAAGCTGTTAAATGAACATGAAGACTGGGAAGAAATCATTCATAGGTAGGAACTTTTTTTTTTTTTCTTTTAAAAACTAACCAGTATCATCCTAGATGTAACAAAGATTGTCAATTTTACTGGTAACACTTTACCATAAGGTTTCGATTTGTTAACATTAGGTTA
Source organism: Cyprinus carpio (assembly GCF_018340385.1). Lineage (NCBI taxonomy): Eukaryota > Metazoa > Chordata > Actinopteri > Cypriniformes > Cyprinidae > Cyprinus > Cyprinus carpio. Next base: position 6,005,022 of record NC_056615.1, read on the forward strand.
TTTAATACAAACTAACAATGAGAAATACTTATGAAGCATGTATTAATCTTAGTTCATGTTACTTTCAACAGTTACTAATCCTTCTGTAGGATATCTGTTAATAATATTATTTAATGGACCTGAGCTTACATGAACTAACAATGAACAGTTGTATTTTATTCACATACATTAACAAAGATTCAAAGATTACAGAAACACTGTAACAAATGTATTGCTCATTGTTAGTTAATACATTAATGTTAAGTAATGGGGCCTGATTGTAAAGTGTTACCATCTACCTTTATGTGTAAAGTACTGCTCTGTTCTGTTTAACTCTGTTTAACTGTGCGAAATATAACTCTTAAATCTCCCATTTTGCGAGATTCATCAAGCTTGGGTCTTTGATTAAAAGAGCTTCACGTATATAATGACGCTAATTAAATTTCAAATTGTGACTGAGCTGAAACTGAGCTACAGAAACGTCTCATTCTAAACTTCCTTTTCGTGACATCAAACATATGAATACTTTGACACATCATCAACCTGTTTTAGTAAATGGACCATTTATTTACAAGGGGCAGAAAAAAAGTGGGTAATGGTCATAAAAATGAAAAGAAACTACTTGCTGTAGCAAATGAACGATGTTGAGGGTTTGCAACCCTGTTAACAGAATGTGGGACATGTCTAGGTAAAGTTTAAAGCTCTGATTTGTGTGGTTATTATAATCTGAGTGTAATTTTGAGTGAAACTCATGTAATAAGGCAAATTTTGGACATAATATTGTGTTTTTGGCAGTTAAAATAAGAATAATCAGCAGATAATTCATTATGATGCTTTATGGTGTTAATTGTTGGATACAAGTGAAAAGATAAAACCACTGAGGTAAGACACACAAAACCTTTATGTGTAAAATATGTGTGAACCGCAAGCTGTGCCGGACTTCAGTATTGTGACGTATTTCCGAGGGAAACCGAATATTTTATAGAGGGCAGGGTTTGATATATCTGCATATTGTCTCCTCTTTCTCTTCACTTATTGTAAATACTCGAAGTCCTTCATTTTGCAACAAGAAAAGAGACATTACAGAGAAAATCATTAACATGACACCTACTGTCTTCAGTATCAGCTGCAGCCCATCCATTCATTCATCCATCACAACAGACATAATCCACTTTAGCCTGATCTAGTCATCTAGGCTTTGATCTCTCTGACTCTCTGTTTGTTTCATCTGGCATCTGAGTGAGGTGGTGGACATTATTCCACAGAAAAAAAAAAGAGTGTTTGATTACTTCCAGATTAATCAAATCCCATCTTATGTTTCATTTGGAAGCAGTTGCCTGTAGCACTACAAAAAGTAAAATGGGTTATGGGTGCTTATCAGAAAAAGAAACAAAAAGTTGTCTCAACCACACATTCAGGAATAATCATTTAGGGGAATACTAGAGGGAAAACCCTGAACAGAACACAAACTGTAAGCAGAGCTTTCAGCAGACTTTCTATAGGACTTTCACTGTCCATATTTAGCATATAAGGCTTTGGAATATATAATAAATAGTAGTTATATATTTATTTATTTGTTGGTTGGTATTATTTTTTAAATTATTTTAAAATAACTATTTTAGGCCATTTTCAATGGATTTCCTCACTCACACTTTACAGTAAGGTTCAATGTAATAGGTATCATGAAATAAAGATGAATAATATTCTTTAATTCATTAATTTAGGTTAATGGTAAATAATTTTACATTTATTTAGAATTTAAGGATTTTAGAATTAAATTTAATTATTTATTTTAATTTATTTAAATACATTTAAAATCACATTTAATCTAAAACTGCTATTAAATCAACCATGTTCTATACATATTTACAGTACTAATTGTCAAATCCCAAATGCACAAGATGATGAAAAAGAGTTCAGTATGTTTCATAAATCCAAGGAACAGGGCAAAATCCACACACAAGCACAAACTGACAACATCAGACGACTGACAGAGACAAGAGGGGAGTATAAGTACACAGAAGGTAACAACATAATTGATTAAGGGCAGGTGAAACAAATCCAATTAAAACAAATGACGAGAAAACTAGGTCACAAGACACAGACACAAAAGAACTGTGACACTAATACATTTATAATATTTTAAACTGTATAATTCATATTATATTATATCATATTCATACCAGTTAAAGGATGAACATTAATTAACAAACGTTTTAAGTTACTACACTGTAAAAATATATTTTTTAAAGTTGTAAGTAAAAAAAATAAATAAATAAATAAAAATAAAAGATTATTATAGTTTTTTTACAATACCATTTCAGTCTGTCTACTTGAAATTCAATGTTACTTGCTATTTCTTTGTAATTAATAGTAATAGCAATTTCTAAGTGAAGATTCTTTCTAATCTTCAGTGTAAACGTGTAAAAAAATGTTGTTTAACATTAGTTCATGATACATAATGCATTAACTAATGTTATCAAATTGAACCTTATTAAATTATTTCAATTTCTTTTTGCAGCTATTGATATAGGCTTATTTAATTTTGCAGCATCCTAACGCAGGTTTTCTTCTCTGCATCCCTCTGTGCTCCGCTAATGGTACAGATTAGCATTTATATTCACATTGCTTGTTTTCTAAATCATTGTCTTCCCCATAATCCACATTCACTTAAAGGTGCTGGATGTAAGTTTTTGACTCTACTAAAGCATAAAAATAAAATATAATATAAAATAAAATAAATAAAATATGTTTGCAGATATTTAAGAAACATGCTCAGTTAACATACTTGTTTATCAGAAAAACAGTGCAAAAGTCAGTAATTCTCCTTTGAAAATGTGTGTTCCAGGCCGGAATTTCAATCTTTGTTTTGGTTTGTGAAACTCGCCCACTGCCAGTTCACCCAATTGTATTTCAGCACCCCGGGTTGCCAGTTGGTGGAAAACACAGCATATTTCATTTCATTCATTATCAAGTGTGCTTGTTCCTGTTTGTGTCATCAATCTGGCAACCTGTGTGTGCATCAAGTCTGAGGAGGAGGGGCCGGGTGAAAAAAACCACCTCCTATATTTTGAATTTGGACTGCAATACCTAGTTCAACCACTCAGTGTCAATCCAACATACAGCACCTTTAACTGAATAGTAATGAGTGTAAGCGGTTAGAATTCAAGTTGAGAGCTGAAGGACACCCACTTACAGAGACGTCAATCCCCATTAGACAGCGCCTCTTGAGCTCAATACAATACAAACACACTACAGACAACAATACGTAGATGAAGCATATGAAGGATGAGAAGAGAGAGAGAAACGGAAGTAGTGGGAGGAATTCATGAATAAATCAGTCAAGAAATCACAGAATTGAGATATCAAACATAAAGACCCTGGGTGTGTCGGGGCTTATGGCAGCTAGAGAAAATTCGATCTGATTTACATGAGTGTGTGGGCATGAGGTTGGCACTTAATTCATGATGGTGAGCCGGCACGGAGGTAAAGTGCCTTATGGGTCCAATGGGCCCTGAGCAGTGAAAGGAGGTGCAGAAGTCGAGAATAAACTCCCCCTTCTCTTCGGATGATTCACTTCCTGCCCACCAGAGTGTGGCAGACTGTTTCTGACCGAATGACACTCTGCCTGTTATGCAAATGCACACTCTCTAGCACTCTCAGTCACGCAGCAGAGACCTGCGTCTCCATGGTAACGGGGCAAGTATAGTAACAGGAAATAAATAGTAATAACTGGATCTGTGACAAATATGACAGAATGACTCATTGAGAGGAACTTCGCTGAGCAGCGGAAAGACTTTGCCACCTGTCCACTTGGCACATGAGATACTGTTACTGTAACATGTTATGTGGAAACATGGGCAGGTTAGTGGGGGAAGAAAGAGACAAGACAAATAGAGAGAAGGTTATAAAGCTGAACCAGTCACTAGTCATCTGATCTAGGGTAAGGATTGGTAATTTTGTTTTATTACCTGTGCTTATCTGTGCTTGTCTCAGAATAAACAAACAAATAAATAAAAAGGTTTTTTAAAGTAAAATGGAAATGTCACTTTTAGTAAATTCTTTCGGTAACACTTCACTTAAATCCTTTTTGTATAATGCATTATAAAAGTAGTTTTAATGCATTAATTATGCCTTGTAATGCACCTTATAATGCATTGTACAATCTCATTGTAACACTATGAATTTTAAATTAATAATAATAAAGTATAATAAATAATAATAATAAATAAATAAAGCCACAAAACTACAATTTTACATTGCGCAGTTTATTATATATAGCAAATGTATTGGTTCTGAAATTAAAAAAAATAAGTAATAAATAAAATAATATATAATTTGCTCTCTCTTTTTTCAGTCTAATAGTCATCAGGTTCTGAGTTATGAGCTGAAATGTATTGACTGTGCAGTGGAAACAGATAAGCACTATCCAGTTTTCCTCTGAAATAGGTGGTATTCCCCTGAAGATCTTTCCCATTGATTTTGTTATTTGAAACCTGAATTTCCCTCCATGGTTCCTCTTAACTGTTATTGGAAAGATATGATGTTTGGTTAATACAAATAACTCTTAAGCTGTTTGATATCACGCCAGCTGATCGTGAAAACAGACTCTGGCAAGCCTCCAGCAACCCAGCATATATTGCTCCACTGGCAGGGCAGTTTTAAACCTCTCAGAAAGTACTCAAGCTCTTTGTGTAAAATGAAAGGATGACAAGGGCATTACGCACATGTAGACTGGATTTACAGATAGAACAGGTTATGCATTCCTAATGGAAGTGAAAATGCAAATCACACCACCGAGGGCTAATATAGGTAACTAAAACTAGGACCAAAACTAAAAAGTAAAATAAACATAAAAAAACATATTTTATTTCTGCTAGTTGCCAAAGCAACATTTCTCATTTTCATTTAAATGAGAAATGTACTAAAACTAAAACCTAAATCAAGAATAATCAAATATAGACATTTAAACAAAAACTAATAAACATGACAAAAACATACAACAAAATTAATTAAACTTTAACTAAAAGAAATTAAACAGAAAATGGAAAATATAAATAAAAACTAATTTAAAAATGTAAAAAAAAAGAAAAAAAAATACTATCTCAGTGACATAAAATAACACTAAAGGAACAAAGCAGTATAAATATAATTACATTTTTCTCTTCACTTTTTTTTCCTTTTTTTATTTTTTACTGTGGCTATACTTTATAATTAACTTTCAGAAATAATTTTAAAAAATGTATAGGGGTACAAAAGCTTGCAGGGCAGTACCCTTAAAAGTACACATTTGTACTTTCTTTACCCCTAAAGGGTGCAAATTAAGGGGACCTATCATGTACTAACATCATGTACTGCTACTAACAACTCCATTAAAACACAGTTAAGTTTCTTAAGTAATAACCTAAACAGTCATGCAAAAAATCTTGGAGTCGATTTTGATCCTCTCCTCCAATTTTACAAGCATTTAAATGCAGTTGTACAGAGTAGCTTTTCTCATCTCAGATCAGTGGCAAAAGTGAAGCACTTTCTTTCTAGTAGAGACCTTGAAATTGTAATGCATGCACTAATTTCCTCTCGATTGGATTACTGTAACTCTTTTTACATTGGCTTTCCTCAATCTACACTGTTTCGGTTGCAGATGGCTCAAAATGCAGCAGCCAGATTCTTAACAGGAACTAAGAAAAGGCATCATATCTCCCCTGTATTTGCCTCATTGCACTGGCTCCCTATAAAATTTAGAGTTGACTTTAAGATCCTTCTACTTGCATATCTATATTTGTGATCTTATTATAGGCCTTATACAGCCTCTAGGTCATTAAGATCTTGTGATCAGTTACTTTTATCTGTCCCCCGTTCTCAATGTAAAACAATAGGTGATAAAGCTTTCTCAGTGGCTGCCCCAAAGCTGTGAAACAGTCTACTTTTGAACATCAGAGCTTCTCCATCACTGGATGCTTTTAAATCCAGCTTGAAGACTTATTTTTACTCTCCAGCATCTGAGTGATGCTGTATATGTACCTTGAATAGTTGAATTGGTGTTAAATGTGTTTAATGTATTTACATTTTAATTGTTTTTGATACTAGGTAAAATTTGTGCACTTTTTTTTTTCTTTTTATACTTTTTGATGCCATAAAACCTCAAATATGATGATCCATTTGTGTAAAAATATATGTTCATGTAAAAGGACACACAAATACGTATAAAATATTATTCCGAATTTGTATAATTAAAATATGGTGTGGACACCAGTTTGAAATCTCCTTTATTGGGACGCTTTTTTACAATTGGTGTCTAACCTGGCAGATTCTGTACTTAAGGACAGGATGGCATCATATTATGGCACACTTATATAATTTACAGGGTCAGTGGACCACATTTGGAGAACAGGCTGAAAAATAAATGATGTGGTTTAGAGAGTATCGCTTTACGTAAGCCGTGTTGGTGCAGCCTCCACACCCTTGACACGGGTGGCTTGCTCAGAGATGAGAATCTGGTCAAACACAGGCTTTAACAGATTAATAATGTGCGTCATTATCAGAAACGCCAGACACTAAGTAATAGGGTGAATATTTTAGCACATCTGTTCAGCACAGGAATGTCTTCTATTAACAGAGACCTTAATCTCATATGATCCTCCAGCCCAGTGTTCACTGCATGCTTTTCATTTCTAATTTTTCACTGCTTCACGTTCTTCCTCATCATTACTGATAAGCATTAGAGGTTAATCTGTTACACTATGCTGAGATTACGAGCCAGCTGTGTAGTAATTTTCCATTGATAGAATGTTTTTTTTAATCTGGCTCACATTAATGGAAGCGCTTCCGTCCCTCGCATCGCCCTCTACCGGCGGAGCGGAGACTCGCGGGATCCCCTGACGTCACATCTGGCAAGTCTCCTCGGTTACTCGAGTGACGTCAGAGCCTAGCCTCGCCTCCGCAACCACGTGCTTCGTATAAAAGTAGCAGTCCAGGGCTGGCGGGGGAAGACAGTAGCGCTGGCAGCATCAGAGCACCGGCAGTGCGCTCCGTAAAGCCGTTTGCTGCTAAGAGATCAGCGCTTTGCAATAAAACACAGGCTTAACCGAAGGAGTGCATTCCTCCTGTGGATTTATACTTATAATAATAGTGATGGCAGTTACTCAGGCTGGATGTGACTTGACATACTGCAGGATGAGGGGCATCGTATCCGTTCTTACCGGTACGTCTCAGCAGATTTGAGTTATTCTGGTGTCTAATGGATTTCGTTTGCATGTTTTTTTTTTTTTTTTAATTATTATTATTATTATTATTATTATTTTATTTGTATTTTTTGGGGGGAAGAAGGATGCAATATGTCAAATATGTGAAAAGGAAAACAAACAAACAAAAACAAATGAAAGAACAGGGGTGTAAAAGACTTTTTTTGTTTTGTACAGTCAATTTTAAGACGCTACGTTACAACTATTATTATCATTATTTATTATTATTATTATTTATCATCATCATTATACTAATCACATTTTATACATCCATGCAAAATGATTGCATTATTAAAAATATTGAATTTTTCGTGTTGAAATATTTTTATAATGTTTTATTAAATGATGTGGTTCCATGAGAGTGCTAGAATTGATCGTTCTTGATAAATAGCAGATCTGTCTACAGATACAGTGAGCGATGCGGTCTGTTGTGTAACACTGACACTGTTTTTTTTTTTTTTTTTTTACATTAAAACATTTCACACGGATCTTCTCAATCACGGCATCTAAAAAACGTTTTCTGGCAGACTCGACGTGCACATGATTATTTTATCGATAGTTTATTCGATAGAAGATTTCGAAGTTTATTTATTTATTTTACCTGATTTCCAACATATAATATAAAGGTACTGAACAAATATAAACTACAACAAAGAAATAAAACAATATACAGTATAACATAAATAACTATATGGTTGACAGTTCATTCAGTTCAAACGCAGGGTGTTAGTGACGTCAGCAGTGGATTTCCTTCTGACCCTAAATGCTTGTTTTGTTTTGTTTTCTTCAGCTTTTATTAAAGAAAGGAAGATGGGCTTAAACGACTTCATCCAGAAGCTTGTTTCCAACCCTCCCATCTGTCAACAGTAAGTATCCTAATACTTAATAATATGAGCATGGAAATAAACAATTGCATGATGCTTTTACAATTACAAGTAGATGTGTGAACCGAAAAAAGGCATAATTAACAAATAAGAGCAGAGATGATTTCTGTTTCAAAATCAGTAAGAAAGTGGTTCAGGAAAATTCCAGCCTTCATTCATAAAGGCAACCCTGTGACCTGTAGTGTATTTATATAGGCCTTCATTGAGGTGACTGTACTAGAGGATGCAATCCCATCATCTGAGTTTAGCTGTGCGTTCTGCTAATTGTGCAGGTTAATCTGTACCGGCGAGATAAAGCCAAGCACCAGAATAGTGCTCCAAGAAAAGCAGCTGTTCAGGCCGCCGCTTGGCCGCAGTAAGCACCTTTGAGAAAATCCCTAATGTCCCCTAGATGAGGATAAGGGCCTAATTCAATTAAGTGCGGCCCATTTGGTCTTAGAGTCATTCAGGTCAGACCAGCGGAAAATTTCTGACCGCATCTCTACCCTCCATATGCTCCACAACATTCATTCAAGGAGGTTGTGTAAAAAGTTGAGATTTAAGCTCTCAATAGTCTAAAAACCATAATTTTGGGCTGAGAGAAGGGTTTCAATAAAATATGATTTGATCTAAATTTTATTAGTAGATGCATCTATTCTCATAACCTCAAACAGGTAACAGCAGTCTTGTCAGGTCAAAAAGAAATTTTGATTTTCCAATAAACCTGAAACAGCCCCTCATAAACTTCACCAACACTGCCATCTATCTGCCTGCAAACGCATTACAGGAAATAATTCATTTAAATGAACGTTCTGGATTAAATACATCTACAAAAACATTTTGACTCATTTTAAAGAGATTTTGATACAAATCCATTTAATGGAAGTATGTTGGGCAATCGTTGCATAATCATGCTCCTATACATTTCCATTGTTTTATACAAATTGTGGGTCTTGAACAATCAAATGCATATCATTTTTTTAATCTCGTTTCCTTAGTGCCGAGGTTGGTTCGTTCTTAAAAATCGATGAGAACCAGAATGAGGAGCTGGAGGAGAGTCACCTGTGTTTGACCAACCCCAGGAGCTCTTTGGCTGAGGAAACTCAGTACGTAGTTCCTCTTCGTTTGTTTGATTAATTAGATTCCAGTCAGCCAGGCTGCTTGTTGTTTGCATTACTAATGTTGTTTAATTTTCTTAACAGGATCAAACCTTCGGATTTTGACTACTTAAAGATCATTGGGAAGGGGAGCTTTGGAAAGGTGTGCACAAACAGCTTTTTAATGCAGTCAAGATGTCAACACTTATCTCATATCTTCAAGTGAGAGTGCTAACGGCATCGTATTCCACAGGTTCTGCTCGCAAGGCACAAGGAAAATGAACAATACTATGCTGTGAAGGTGCTACAGAAGAAAATCATTCTGAAAAAGAAAGAGGTGAGACCCGATGCGGTGTTCACATATAGATGTGAAAGCACTTTGCCGCAATTGCTGTATAGTAACAATTAACACTTAATATGTTTTTCAGCAAAAGCATATCATGGCAGAAAGGAATGTATTAATGAAGAATATCAAGCATCCATTCCTGGTGGGGCTGCACTACTCTTTCCAAACCACAGACAAACTGTATTTTGTGCTAGACTACGTCAATGGAGGCGAGGTTAGCAAAAAATGCATTCATACTGTACTCTCATAAAGCTCAAAAGAAGCCGCACCTCAGCTCAAAATAGCTGACTGACTTTGTTTGTTTTTTTTCTCCTGCAGCTGTTCTACCACCTCCAGCGTGAGCGGGTGTTTTTGGAGCCCAGGGCGAGGTTTTATGCTGCTGAAATCGCTAGTGCACTCGGTTACCTCCACTCACTGCACATAGTTTACAGGTATGCGTTTGGTTGAAGTACCCCTAGCAGAGACGTTGTTCTCAATTCTGTTTATTATAATAGGGTCTTATCATTTTCTGTCAATTTTCACAGAGACTTAAAGCCAGAGAACATCCTCCTGGACTCGCAGGGCCACATTGTGTTGACAGATTTTGGTCTATGCAAAGAAGGACTGGAACCCAACGGCACAACCACAACATTCTGTGGAACTCCTGAGGTCAGTCAGTCATGAATAGAATGTAAAAAGAAATGTAAAGTTTAACTAATTGCATTTAATATACATGTAAACTATAATACATTTTCACTGAACTGCAATTAACATGCAATTAAGTATTCTAAAAAAAAGTTCACATTTAAGTATATTCTTTTATTTTTATATAAATTGTACTCTAACACAAGATAACACAAAACAGTGTTTTGATATATATTTTTTTCTTTTTCAACAGTACTTGGCTCCCGAGGTGCTTCAGAAACAGGCATATGATCGTACAGTGGACTGGTGGTGCCTGGGATCAGTGCTCTTTGAGATGCTGTATGGACTGGTGAGGAAGACCTCTCGAGTCTTTTGCCTGAAAAATGACTAGATCAACTATAGCACAGGATATATTTAGCAAACAATGTGAATTTATTTCTCTGTGTCGGTTTTTCTAGCCTCCATTCTACAGTCGCAACACAGCCGAGATGTACAGCAACATCCTTCACAAGCCTCTAGTTCTGAAGCCTAATGTTTCCAACGCTGGCCGAGAGCTGCTGGAGGGTCTGCTGCACAAGGACCGTACCAAGAGACTGGGGTCTAAAGATGATTTTGTAAGTGGACACAACCCACCAGTGCCACATGCATAAAGTTTATTTTCCTGAGATTCTTATTCTGCAGATTCTTACACAAGCTTTTGCTTTTTTGTAGCTGGAAATAAAGTTCCACAGCTTTTTCTCACCCATCAACTGGGACGATCTCATGGCCAAAAAGATCATGCCTCCTTTCATTCCTACAGTGGTAAGTTAACTCTTTACCTGCAAAGGTTAAATTATAAGTAACTTAAAGTACATTTTAAATGTTCAAATATTTAAATATTTAAATGTGTTGCCTAACATACTAAACACATAAAGTACTTGATTATGATGTAGTGTGTTATTTAACTACATTTAAAGTTGATATACTTTAACTAAATTGCAACTTCATTATTACAAATGTGTAAATTTAAATTGACATGCAAGTTTCAACAGAAATGACATGAAAGGATATCTTAGTTTACCATAAATCACTCTCTATACTCTCAAGGTGGTAGCTTTAAGATTAATATTTCTGATTGGGTATTTAATAAATTCTCTCTTTATTGAATCTACAGACTGGTCCCACTGATCTCCGGCACTTTGACCCAGAGTTCACACACTTACCCGTGTCGACCTCCCTATGCAACACCGATAACCTGCACGTGACCAGCAGCGTACGGGAGGCTGCCGGAGCATTCCCAGGCTTTTCTTACGGTCCCCCGGCTGACCATGCCTTCCAGTAATGGCTTCCATAACCCTCCAGAACATCCATTCTAGCATCACTAGACGCATCCAGAAGAAGGACCACAGTGTGGGACACTTAGCTCTTCTGGTTTATTTGAATGCACAACCTGGCAGCACAAGGGACATTCATGCATTACCAAGAGCAATGTGGGACGTTGAAGGGCACAAACTACAGTAACAACAACCTCCAGAAAAGATGCAATGTGTGCCAATGGATGCAGAGAGGACACAAGCTCCTACAGAGAGAGAGCTTAGAAGTGCCTGAGAGTTTAACTGATGATCTGTGGAAAAAACAGGCATTTGTAAACAAACTATTGCTTGCCAGAGACCATGGCACCAGCTACTAGGCGAAATGCCTTTTGTGATCTTTTACATTTGATCAAAATGTCTATGGATGATGTTTTATTTAATTGCATTTTTCATGCAGCATTGCACAGTGGAGGTAAAGGATCAAGAAAAGTACAAAATACACAGGATACACAGGCTGTCCGACTCAAATATCAATACATTTTTACTGAATACATTTATTATCTTCTTCCTATTGACAATTGTTAATTTAATAACTGCATAATGTATCATACCGCATTATATTAGTGTGGTTTAGCTTAACTCTTCAGTCCTACTTAAAACTTCCTAAGCTACGTTTAGGTTTATATTAGAAGGAAAATTAGCTAAACAAGGCTTTTAGCTGTGATTTTTTTTGTCTGAATGACTAGAAGACATCCTGTGTTCCTCCTCAAATCAATATTTTGTCTTACAAATACTTTCTTTTCCTTTTTTCTTCAATGCCAGCACTTTTACACAAAATGCCAGACACTGTGTTTCCTGGGAAGACAATTTTAATAGTCGCACATCACATTCTGTTACATTTAATGAGATGGATGTATGTTTTATATGTCTGTTTATCATTGATATCTGAAGTGATTGCTGTCCATTGCAAACACAGCATGTGGATTAGATTGTATTAAAACCTTTGCATCATGTATAGAAGTTTATGTAGGAGCCCAGAAGGAACGGTGTCTTTTTTTTTTTTGTTCAAATTGTGCCTGTACAGCTAATTTATGTACATTGTGATACATTTCCATGTTTGTCTATCATTCCTGTCTGTATCACTCTGGGTTGGACAGGGACATGGAAAGCTGTGCAATAGAAATGGTGACTTGATAGACATGTGAAAAAGTGGTCATGGGACGACTGAGTGGTATCGACTTAATGAAGGAGAGGGGTTTGGATGCCCTCATGAAACACATCCCTGTTTTAATTGTAATATATTTCATATCATTGGACCAATAATGCGCTATACATTGTTCTTTAGATAACTGCAAACACGGCAATATGGATAAAGTTTATTTTCTTCCATTTTTGGAAGTTATTCATATATTGTTTTATATTTTTCCATGTATATTTATTTACATGTTGCATATTTTACCTCTAATGATCAGAGTATTAAATTCTTAGAATAATGAAATATTGAGAATGATCTATATGAATGCAAAATAAATCTGTAAAAATGAATCTGTATGTCTTAGTGTACTTATTCCTCACCTTAGTTTTGGTGTTTAATTGGCAATGCATTGATTTTGCTTATTGTTCACACTGGGATCTGCACCAGCATCTTCGCAACCCTTCATAGAACAAGTCATTTGGAAAATGGATGGATGAGAGGAATCTTTTGTACTGTACTGTATATACATAAAACGTCCATCTAGTTGGAGATGTTGAAGAGGATAGGTTGCTGCTAATTAAGACCCAAGTTTGAGTCTTATTTGTGGTTTAAAAAATCTTCTTAATTTTTGAAAGAAGTATTATGGTCACCAAGGTTTTATTTATTTGATCAAAAATACAGCAAAAAGAGTAAGCTAGCTAACCCTAGCTTTCTAAATTTTCAATTTTTGACAAATTTTAATCAGGTTTTAGATCAAAACAGAGCAGAAACTGATCGTTTCAAATTGGCTAATGATTTGTTAATGTTGGTAGATTAAGGGAACTGTGCTATTATAGTGCTGTTTGATCTCAGCGTGGCTTTTGACATGGTGGACCATGAGATTCTTCTTCTGCTTAAGTCAGTGGGAATTCAGAAGCTTGCATTAAAGTGATTCTCTTCTTATTTAAAGGAGCTTTATCGTCTCTGCCCCACCTCCTTTGGGGTTCCTCAGGGTTCTGTTTTTGGCCCTATTTTGTTTTCTTTATATATGCTTCCATTGGGATTATTTTGTCAATGTTGCATATTATTACTGTGCGGATGACAGCTGTATCAACCTTTAAAGTGTAAAAATAACTCCAAACTAAAGTCTCTGCTAGGTTGTTTGGCTGACGTTAAGAGATAGATGGCTCTTAATATCCTTCAGTTTGATGATTCAAAATCTGAAGTGGTGCTATTTGGCCCAACAATTAATTAACCATCTTAGTCCTCTATCTACTAATTTAAATATTCAGGAGGAAACTAAGGGCTATTACTAAAACACTATTATTTTGATTATTTATGTTTTTTTTTAAGATATAGAAATTGCTATTCATGCTTTGTTTAGTATAGACTGGATTATTGTAATAGCTATAATTGCAAAAACAAATTGCATTCATGTTAACAGTTAGTGCGAAATGAGTTAGTGCGAATTTAATCGTTCTTTCTGAATAAAATTGTTAGTTTATAGGAAAATAAAATCTTACTGACCACAAACGGTCAGGTTACTAAAGTCAGTTTATATCATAGAATGAAACAATATATTGATGATTGCCTCAGCAGTCACCTCTTATGTATGCAGTAACTACAGAGTTTTATCGTGGAAAAACTTTTTTTGCAAGGGGTTTTCGTTTTGTGATTTGAAGGAACGTTTCTGCGCATGCGCGTTGCGAATTGTAGCGACTTCCTGCCAAATAGTTGTCCCTAACAACACACAGCACCTCACCGAGGGAATTTCAGTTCAAGGAAACATAAAGTTTCCTCGGAAGTAGCACTTGGTGACATGGTAAGAGTTTATTTCCCATTTGCGTGCCGTACATTGTGCATTTGAGCGCTTTGTTGAACGGTTTAGTGTGTAATGGTAAGGTCAGTGAGCCGCGAGCTAAATAACACACGTTGGCTAACTAGTCAAACTGTGCTGAACGAGTACATTAACAAAGCTACCGCTGAAAACGGCTTAAGTTGCGTCCTCTTATAGTATGTACGACAGCAGAAAAATGAACAGACGAACACAATTAATGTGTGTGGTATCTTGGACATCTTGGATGAACTAGCCACGGTTTTGAAGAGAAACGCTGGCTGTGTCTCAAACCCTATCGAGTCTCCTACCTAGGCTGTACTTTTCGGTGTCATAGGAGCAAGACGTTGTTGATGTAGCGAAATACTAAAGTAGTAGAGTCTGAAAGCTCAACTTCATTGGTCACCCGTCCTTGAGTCACTGCGGTTCAGTATTTTACATTTACATTACTTCAGCCTCTGCCATTGAGAGCCTCCTGCTATTGTGTTTTGTTTGATAGGTTAATTCTGTACTGGCTGTATACTTTCATGCAAACACATCCACCAACTCCAAGCTAAGCTGACCTGTCCTATATATATTTATATCTGACTGTTTTTTGTAATTGTTTTTTTTATTTTTTTTTATATGTGTATGTATACCTAAACATAAAAAAGGAAGGGGGAAAAAAGTTTTGTCATAATTTTTAAATGCTGAAGATGTGTATGCGGAAGATTAAAAAAAATAGTATACACTTTCTTAAGTTTGAGGTCAGTAAGATTGTATTTTTTAAAGAAATTAATACTTTTATTTAGCAAAGATGCATTAAATTTATCAAAAATTGCAGTAAAGAGGTTTACAAAAAAAAAAAATTCAAATTAAGCTGTTCTTTTGAACTTTCTATTAAAAGAATCTTGGAAAAAATATATATCGTGGTTTCATAAAATTATGAAGCCGCACAACTGTTTTCAACATTGATAATAATAATAATAATAATAATAATAATAATAAATGTTTCTTGAGCAGCAAATCAGCATATTAGAATGATTTCTGAAGGATCATGTGACACTGAAGACTGGAGTAATGATGCTGAAAATTCAGCTTTGGTCAGGAATAAATCGCACACACACACACACACACACACACACACACACACACACACACACATATATATATATATATATATATATATGTATGTGTGTGTGTAGGTGCATCTCAAAAAATTGGAATATCATGAAAAAGGTTTTTGTAACATTTCAAACAGTGATACTTTCATATATTCTAGATTCAGTACATGTAAAGTAAAACATTTTAAAGTTCAGATCAGGCATGTTGGCTGTCCAATCAATCACAGTAATATCATGGTCAGCAAACCACTTGGAAATGGTTTTGGCACTGTGGGTAGGTGCCAAGTCCTGCTGGAAAAAGAAATCAGCATCTCCATAAAGCTTGTCAGCAGATGAAAGCATAAAGTGCTCCAAAATCTCCTGGCAGACGGCTGCATTGACTTTGGATTTGATCAAACACAATGGACCAACACCAGCAGACCTCACGGCACCCCAAATCATCACTGACTTCAGAAACTTCACACTGCCTCTCCAGTGTTCCTCCAGACCTTGATTTGCAAATTAAATGCAAAATGTACTTTTATCTGAAAAGAGGACTTTGGATCACTGAGCAACAGTCGAGGGGCCGGTTGCACCAGCAGGACATATACCCGGTTGTAAGGCTAGGCTAAGTTGTGCATAGAATTTATACCCGTTGCTCCATCTTGGCGTAGTGCTACGTCTGAGACTAAATCTTACGCCTAGTCAGAGGTAGGTGTAAAGTGAAAAGTCATGATCTGCTTGGACGTTATTTGTTTTTAGGATTCATGTCTGTTAGTTAATTATTACTGAAGACGTGAACTGTAATGTTTTTGGTCTTTTCGGGCAGGATAAGCAACATCAATCGCAAAGCTCAGTGTAGTAGACTATAGCCTACAACACTATCTAGTGTATATTTTTGTCAAGCATGTAATAATTATGTTTTAATAATATTAAAGTGTGGGAGACTGTGTCATTGTGGACACGCATTGTTAGGGCTGTGCAAAAAATCTAATACGATTTTCATGCGCATCTCTTCAGTAAAAACGCTCCTGTGGTTAGTAGTATATCTCCAGCACGTGCGTTAAGATCAGGGTTGCCAGGTTTTCACAACAAATCCTGCCCAGTTGCTTCTCAAAACTAGTCCAAAACTAGCCCAATCGCGTTTCCAGGAGGTTCCCCGATAAAAATTGCATCCCGGGGTTAAAATATACGTTTTTGTCAGGGTTGCCCTGGTAATATTCACATTTTAGGGGCTAAATATCACGTTATCTACACAAAATCGCTTTCAAAATCGACAAAGAATCGCCTGCGATTTTAAAATCGATTTTGTGTAGATTGTCAGTGAATTATGGCTCTGTGTAGTAAATGCCGCTCCACCTGAACCAGTGTTGCCAAGTCTGCGGTTGTTTTTCATGTCCGCGGGTTGAAGCGACCCCAATAAAAATAACGTGATATTTAGCCCCTAAAATGTGAATATTACCAGGGCAACCCTGACAAAAAACTTATATTTTAACCCCGGGATGCAATTTTTATCGGGGAACCTCCTGGAAACGCGATTGGGCTAGTTTTGGACTAGTTTTGAGAAGCAACTGGGCAGGATTTGTTTTGTGAAAGCCTGGCAACCCTGATCTGAACGCACGTGCTAGAGATATACTACTAATCACAGGAGCGTTTTTACTGAAGAGATGCGCATGAAAATCGTATTCGATTTTTTGCACAGCCCTACGCATTGTCTACGCCGAGCTTAATTGTGCCTGATCGTAGTTTCAGTTGGTGCAACAGGTGTAAATATTTATCATAAAGCAGGACGTTGCAAAGCCTTTTTTACATCTAGCTGGTGCAACCAGCCCCAGTTCTTTTTCTTCTTAGCCCAGGTAAGATGCTTCTGCCGTTGTTTCTGTTTCAGAAGTGGCTTGGTAGCCCTGTTCCTGAAGATGTCTGAGAGTGGTGACTCTTGATGCACTGACTTCAGCTTCAGTCCACTCCTTGTGAAGCTCTCCCAAGTGTTTGAATCGGCTTTGATTGACAGTATTCTCAAGCTTGCGGTCATCTGTGCACCTTTTCCTACCCAATTTCTTCCTTCCAGTCAACTTTGCATTTAAAGTGCTTTGTTACAGCAATCTGTGACCAGGCACCCCTTTCAGTAATGATCCTCTTTGACTTACCCTCTTCATGGAGGGTGTCAGTGATTGTCTTCTAGATCATTGCCAAGTCAGCAGTATTCCCCATTATTGTGGTTTCAAAGAACAAGAGGCACCTGGAATTTATACTATAGGGATGGTCATTTAATGAAACTCAAATGTAAGTATTCTAATATTTTGAGATACTCGATTTTTGACTTTCATGAGCTGTAAGCTCTAATCATCAAAATAAAAAAAATAAAAAACATTTTGAAATGTTTTACTTTACATGTAATGAATCTTCTAAAATATATGAAAGTTGCACTTTTTGAAATAACACAGTGTGGGTTCACTGAAGTGCAGATATAGCTAAAATTTATTAATTGGAAATATATATTTAGATGTATGCATTTTACAGACGCTTTTATTTAAAGCAACTTAAAATGTTCATAGTATACAACGGCAATTATAAGACAAAGGGTGCTTTCAGACCTAGATCGTTTGCTTTGTTCAGATTCAGGGATTCATTTGTTACAATGTTGAACTTTCTTCTTCGTTCAGTTGCTTTCACAAGGCAACATTGCAAAGCGTACCCAACTATGTTTATGCAAGTCAAATGTGAGTAAAGTTGTCCTCTAATTGGTCACTGTTCACCTGTTTACGTTCCTTTGCATCATTCATCAAGATGACATTGACAAGCTCACTCTGCAGGCTTATTGTGGCTTTATATCTGTCCTGGCAAACGCAAAATGACTGTAGCCATCATTCCACTTTACTATAATAATTATTTAATTATCTTTTCACATGTGAATATATATAAAGCAATTATAGCCAGCATTCTTTTAATGCACGGAGAAGAGCAATTAATTACATGTTTTGATATGAAGAGGTGCTCTTTGGTTTTCAACTGCAATAACAAATATTCTCACTCACAAAATCAGACACTGACTGCTGCTTTTTATATAACACATTTCCTGTTATGAATTATGATACTGCTTGGTTCGCTGGACCGTTGGTTCGGATTGCTTTCTCACCACAAGCGAACCGCTCCAGAGTCCGTTTGCAGTCGGACCGAGACCACCTCTTCAAGGACGTCTCAGTACGCTTGTTTGGTGTTTTTGGTGTGCACCCGTGACCCGAGTGCAATTGCTGCATTCACACCTGCCCAAACCTAACTGAACCAAGAGGGACCATGAACTCTAGTGCTATTCAACTAAATGAGACAGGTGTGAAAGCACCCAAAGACTATTAAAAATTTTGAACAAATAGTAATTTTTGTCAATCAAATTCAAAATGATGTTAGCCTAATGCAAGAAGTACAAAAGAGTAAAGCACAGATAAAAAGAAATAAGCGTTTACACAACAGCAGAATATTTCGGGCCTGAAAATTAAACTTTTGAAAATGTTTGTTAAAACGTTACCACTATTGTAGGGCCCTATGATTTCTGCGATGTAGAAAACGCAGACGGAATCCAGTCATAAAAATGGAATTGACAGTTTAACGCGAAATGTCATGGAATTTGTCAAAGTTTGGATGAATTAATCAAAAGTAGGTCATTACACATAAATCAAACAGCGATATGGACTAGTATCTGTAAATATTAAGCTGCAAAAAGACTATTTTAATATGAATCCTGCATGATATCGTCCCAGTGTAAAAGTGCAAAAATACGAATTTGTGAAAACAGTGATGTCACGCAAATGTATTATGTGTTTGCGTAGTGTTTTTTCACAAAATGACTGCCAACTACTGGCCTGGCATGAATAATACAGTGTTTAAGTCATTTTGCGGATCCATGTGAACAGGGATAATTTTGGCAGCGTTGTTATCCGTTCGTGAGAAACAAAAAGGAAAAATTTAGCACATTGTTTTTGTGAAAACCTTAGTGCAGTTATTTATTAATTTTTTTTACTTTTCATGAAATTAACAGAATTTTAAAATTTATAAAGTTTTCCTCCATTTGCACAAATATAACGGCAATAATTAAAAATATAATATTAAAAAATAAATAAAAATGTAATGAATAGAAATGCATATTTTGAACCTTGAACCCAAATGATTTAAACTTACCAGCTCTGTTTTTGCAACCAAAGTGTAAATTAGAGATGCTGTCTTACTTAAAATTGGTGAGACAGAGAAATCACATCAATATTTAAAATGTGGCTCAGCTCTTTCATTCCTATATGTAGAGGATTATAGACAATATTTAAAAAAAAATGTCAGTGGTCTCCTATGTTCTTTTGTAAGAGTGAAAAAAAGAATTAGTCATGATCAGGTTTGGAGCAACAAGATGGTAAATAAATGATGACAGAATTTACATCTTTGAGTGAACTATCCTTTTAAAGATGGTCTATGTAGGTTGACCGAAATAAGATGTTTTAGTCTTTTTTTTATCACATTTTCCATCCACATTAAATTGTTTTTCATACCCAGATCACGTTCCTGAGACATCAAGCTGGACGTTGCATAAGCATCGCTCAGGGCTACACGTGATTTACTAAACATTGTAATCTCACGTTTACGTGAATGAAGCATCTGCAAAATTGTCTCAAGTGTAAGCGATTCCAATTATATAAATGCAGTTTAAAGAAGGCACGGGGTGAATAAAATTAGGTTAGATCTTATCCTCGTCCACCCTTTGAATGTGACAGCTTGCGCAAAACACCTAATGCCTTTAATAATATCAGGAAAGAATACAAGCTTCCTTGTTTTCACCAAATGTAGGTTAGTGTACATGTAAGAAGACGCAGCCATATAATCCAGGCATGTGTGCTGGAAAGTGGGAGGGTTCGGGGGAAACATCTGGTGCTTTTGTGGGGGAGCCTCACGTGCCTCACCTGCCGGGCTGAGCTCACCTGCCACCAGGGTGACTGTGGGATAAGAAACCGCAAGACCCAGTTTTCCTTTGACTTTCCCATAATGCTCAGCTTCTCGAACGCACATGCACACACCTGACCAGCGAGGTGGAGAGGCAGGGGCTGGAGGAGCATATATAAAGATGTCTCACCGTGTTGACTTGTGTCTTTCACGCAGGGCCTTGGCCAAAGCAGAAGCAGCAGAGACTGACGGCGCAGATTTACCCACAGCCATGGACGAGTCGCAGGAGGTGCCCGAGCTACCTGTGAGTACAGAGTACAGTACATTGTGATATTCTGTTAAAAAAGGAAAAGTGTGTGTTTTCGGTGCTGTATCTGTATTATCTGTATTCATAATTTAAATGAATCTTTAATAATTTTGATTACTTTAATAACATGTCACTCTGAACAATACTGCTGTCACTGCTTGAAATGTTATGCATTATTATGTATATAATGGTATATAATGGTATCAGCTACTGTTAATCATTCAACACCGTGAGTGACATAACTCTCTTTTTTCTGTTGTTTTGATTGAATAGACAAAGAAAGCTCGGCATGATCCAGAAGTGAATCAGGAGGGTAATTCACGGTAGGTCCATCAAGGTGCATTTTATATTTTCATATATAGCTTGCATATAGGCTATAGCTTACTAGTTCAGCATTGAGCTGCTAGGATAAAGGGTGAAGATGTCATTATAAGAAGTACAGATCAAGGATATAAGATTGTGATCTTACTTTATGGCAGTTGTGCCCTTGAGCAAGGTGAAAAAAAAAATTAGGGGAAAGAGAAAGAACAAAGAGTGTCTTGTCAGAGTGAAGTATGATTTCCTTTTGGACAATTGCCATTCTTCAATCACACTTTATTATATTTTAGAAGAATGTCAAGACATAAAAAAAGGTATTAGGAGGGCTGCAATCACTGCGTCTTTCAGCCACTTATGCATAATATAAAATACATTTTGAAGGTGACAATTTTCAAACGTCATCTTAAAGGCTTATCTTAAGAGCTGGTTTAAAAATATTGATTTCCGGATTTTAATAAATATTAATTTTAACAAATATAAACGGTCTTGTAGTGTTTTTTGTCATTGTTATCTTTTTTTGAAATAAAACTAAAATGCATTTTTTAATGTGCCTCCCATCCAATTGTTATTTTTTATATAAAATCGTTTTTTATAAAATCTGCCTTATGAGCAATTTAAATTTACAATCCACTATTAATTGAGAGAAAAATGGACATATGCCACCAGAATCAATATTGAATTGAGATCTGAATCGAATCAAGAACTAGTGAATCAGAATCTGATTCATATTTCAGATGTGTTGAACATTGTGATCACTGATGATTGTTGATGTGTTATTATACTTAGAGTGAAACACAAGACAGGGTTATAAAAGTTGTTATTTTGCAGAAGTGTGGCTGCTAATGATCGCAGTGACTCTCCTAACCGGAACGAATCGACAGCTCGGTCAGAGGTCAATTCATATCCACCGTCATCTGTTGCTCACTTGCACATGAGTAAGTAGCTTTCAAATGTTGTTGAATTGATAGTTCCTCTGATCGAAACACTTTTTATGTTATTTTAAATAGATATTTTTTTGAAGGACTGTAGTGTCCCTACATGTGTTTGATATGTGTAAACATAATGTAACCCCTCAATGTTTCCGGCAGTTCCTGGAGGTCCAGGCCGGTCAAATCAAGAGACGATATCAAGATCCCAGGGCTGTGTCTCAGAAAATGCTTATGATCACAATGGTAAGGCTTATTGCTGTCATGCTCAAGTATATTTAAAGCATAATACATTTGTAACAAAACATCCTACTTTTGTAAAAGCAGTGACATGCAAAGACCTCACCACAACCACAGCCACTGAATATACCTCACAGATCTACCAAGGAAGCAAGTAAGTACTACAGGTTATTTTAAAATACAGTCGATCATGGGTCGATGTAAGTCAATATAGGATCAATGATCCTGTTTGCTTGCTTAATACACATTCCTGGTCTTAATGTGTTTTTGCGTAACACATTAATAAATGTTGTTTCAGTACATGATGTGGTTTGGATTTGTACTTTATTATTTCTAATGTTATTGTATATAATTTATAGTTTTATATTTCTGTTTCTGTTGTTAAACGTATGGAAATTAGCTTAGTTAGGTCGATTAGACTATGAAGCCAAACATTTTTTTCTTTCAATTAACATACTTGGATAAATTCATAAGACCTGAAATATTAAAGAGTAGCAGTTTTAAATTAATGTTAACTTTAAGATCATACTAAATATCAAAGATAAATATCTAAATATCAAAGATCACACATAGTAAATGGACTTCACCTTGATTTGTTAAATAGTAACTCTCCTCCTTTATTCTTCAGCACTGCTGTCACTGCATATGCCAGTCAAGTGGCTTTCCCCTCCCTGGGCCAGTCGACCGCATACAGCGGCTTCCCTCAGTCCGGCCAGACGTACGGACTGCCACCATTTGGTCTGTGCTTCACCCAGTTGCCGTCTGTGCTTTAGTTCATCTAAACACTTCACCCAAACTCATTCCACTTAACCCTCACCCTGCATTCACTCTGTACGCTGGCAGTCAGATCAGTTCATGTCTCAATGTTACATCCTGTTCTTAACCTCCCTCTAATCACCTCTTTCATCTCTGCATCCCCTTTCTCCTCCACCCTTTGCCCTCTCCCGCTCCCGCTCCATCTATCCATGCACGGCCTCAGGCACCATGTGGCCGGGCTTAAAGACAGAGTCGCAGCTGCCCGAGGTGCCCTCTGTTGGTCAGATGGGGTTTCTCAGCTTCAGCTCAGCCTATACCTCAACCCAACCCAACCAGATCCACTACTCCTACCCCAGCCAAGGCAAGCCTGCTACCGCTCTCTCTCTCTGTGCGTCTCCACATGCTCTCTGCACCTCTCAGCCTTAGCAATACGGGACCGCTGTGGAGAAAGACCTGCCAAAACCACTTCCATTAACGCTCATACAGCATTTCATTCAGTGAAACTTACCATGATTGTACTTTTTGATTGTTGGACATTCTGTATAATTGTTCTACATCCCCAATCAGGTTCCTGCTTCACTACATCCAGTGTATACACTAACATCCCTCCAGCAGCTGCTGTGACCACAACTACCGGCACACATCAGGTGAGTCCACCTGCAGTCAAAAGAGGAAGCTGAACGGATGACATTACTAATATGAGGATGTTGTTCTCTGCTTTTGAATTGGATTGATTTCTACAGACTTCGAACTCTGATATGAGAAAAAAACAACAAAATCATGTTCTTGATAGTGATATATGTTGTGAAATACTATTTTCTTCTGGAAAGGTGATTCAGAAACATGAAAGAGAAAAGATTCTTAAATTTCAACCAGTTATTTTATATCTCGAACAATAAATTGTAAAAGACTTGTTCAGAAAAGTAGGTTGTATGGGAGATAGAAAAGACAGCTTGAAACGGTCAGATTGCTTTGATGAACAAACCATTTAAACTTCTTAATCTTAATTTGTTTCACTCCAGGAGTTTTCCAGCTACAACTCTCTTGGTCAAAGTCAGTTCTCGCAGTACTACACTCCTCCTCCCAGTTACCTGTCCGCTGGGTTGCCCAGCAGTGATAGAGATGGAACAGGTGTGGTGGCACCTGAATATCCAGCCATTAAAACTGAAGGCAGTGCCTCAGCAAACCTGCCCGACACAACGGGTGTGTTAGAATTATCCCTCTGTAACTTCACAATAAACCTTCTCACGTATTTAGAACTTTGTAAATATTAGTACTAGCATTTTCCCACCTACTGTAAATGGCTTAAAATTGTTTGTTTTCACAGCTAAAATTAGAATAAAAGAAATGAAATGTCATATTAAGCCACACACTACCATTCAAAAGTTTGTGGTCAGTATTTTTCTTTGCAGCAAAGCACATTAAATTGACCTAAAATCACAGTAAAGACATTACAATTTCTGTTTCAAATGAATGCAGTTTTTAACTTTCTATTCATCAAAGAATCCTGACAAAAATGTTTCCACAAAAATATTAAGCAGCACAACTGTTTTCAGTATCTTTAATAATAAGAAATGTTTCTTGAGCAGCAAAGAGTACATTAGAATGATTTCTGAAGACTGCTGAAAATTCAGCTCTGCATCACAGGAATTAATATATTACTATAGAAAATTGTTTAAAATTTTAACTATATTTGAATGAATGTATGCAGCCTTGGTGGGCATAAGAAACTTTTTCAAAAACATTTGAAAATCTTACTGACCCAAAACTTTAGAATGATAGTGTATTTATTATACTGCTATCATAAATTATACTAAAAATAGTAAATATTGTTATATTAAAAAGCATTTGAATTAATTTATGATGCAATTCAGATATAATTCATATAATTAATATATTAATTTGAGTATTAATTGTTTCAATAGTAATAGTTCAGTAGTAAATGGGAGGAAAACTGTTGCCCTGTTCTGGACTAGATTATGTTGTTGTTGTTGCGGATGCCCCTCATTGTTCTGGCTCTCACTGCAGTTTATGTTTTTGCTCATTCCATCAGATGCATCCCCGGGTGTGACGATCCCAACAGGTGTGGCTCTGCCTGCTGGGATGGCCCTCCCCACAGGAGCACGGGACCAAGACGAGACCAACCCCAGAAACCCTCCAGGCAAAGCTAAAGGCAAAGCTAAGAAATCTGATGGTTCCCAATCCACAGACAATGACCTCGAGGTAAGGAAGCAACCTGGATAGTTTTAGCAACACCCTGAAGTCCATAAAAGTATGCAAATGCAGACACAAAGAAAAAATGCATTAAATTAAGCTTGCTCAAGTAAACAGAGAGTCAGCTTTACAGTTTTTTTTAAAATAGAGAGTACAGTAATGAATCATCAGATGAGCATAATGCATTGGGCCATTTGTAACAACAAAAGGAACTCTTTCTTTACTCAGCGCGTCTTCTTGTGGGATCTGGATGAAACCATCATCATTTTCCACTCTCTTCTTACCGGCTCATTTGCACAGAAGTTTGGCAAGGTACAGCGAATTAATTTTACAAACTGGCAGAAGTGATGCCTGTTTTTTTTCCCCTATTCTAACATTCCTGCTGTTTCCTGTGATGCTTTTGTTTTTTCAGGATCCAGCGACAGTTCTCAATCTGGGTCTTCAGATGGAGGAGCTGATCTTTGAGCTCGCAGACACTCATCTCTTCTTCAACGATCTGGAGGTAAGCAGAGTGTAACACGAGGTTCAGTTTACTTTGTTCATGTGAATAACATTCACCCCTCCTGTCAACACAGGAATGTGATCAGGTCCATGTTGATGATGTTGCCTCAGATGACAATGGGCAGGACTTGAGGTAATGAAACCAAGTCAAACTTTATGATGAGTTGTCCAGCAAATTGCTTTTCCATAACATCTTAAAACTCACATATTGCTGTTACATTTATGACTAATGCTATGTGTAAAAGCTCTAAGTAACTTATTTTGTTTAGTCTATACATCTCATTTTGATTATTCTGGTTTAGCAACTACAGCTTCTCCAGCGATGGCTTCAGCGGGCCCAGTGCAGGCAGTGGTCCAGGGTCCACCACAGCGGTACAGGGAGGAGTGGAGTGGATGCGTAAGCTGGCCTTCAGATATCGCCGGCTCAAAGAGATCTACAATGGATTCAAAGGGAATGTGGGAGGTGAGAGTGTGTCTCATTTCTCTGCTCCAAACCACGCTGCATTTGCCCACAGGGTGGCGCTGTTACTGTACCATTATTACTTAGTCAAGTACTTAGTAGTTCCCTGTCTTGCCTTTTAGCATTTCTAATCACAATACTGTCATGACTGCCTCATGTGTGCTGTCTGATTGAACTGACAGAAGTTATGCAGAAGAGGTGGTTTATTGTTCCAGCAAATTATAGCTTGTGCAAAAAGCCAACACGTACATACATGACTTCTGTATCAGAAGCATTCATGCACATACTTTAGGAGCAGTGGTGCAGTGAGAATGAAGCCACACCAAGGACGATAATTCTAAAGATGTAGTTTTAAAAATTGTTCTAAATTTAAAAGAAAAAAAAAAAAAAAAAAAAAAATTATTGGCCTGTTTTGGACAAGTTTCCTAAAATGGCATTTTGCATGTAAAACATACAATACAGATACTGATGCACAAATGTGGATTTGCACTAGGTGTCTAAAGTATAAAAAATTAATAAACTATTATAAACTCAATCATTTACATTTAGTCATTTAGCAGACACTTTTATCTATTATTAGTAAAGGATGAAACTGGCTTGTGCTGTTGTCCACAATGGAAGGTTTTAATTGCTGCTCCAGATGGCAAGGAGAGATAATGAAGAGATGCTGATAATAATCAATGAATACTAAGAAAGTTTTCAAGAAATCATATCATGTTCACCTAATGTTGTTGCGGGAACATGTTCTTTAAAAAATAAAAAATAAATGATATTGAAAGCGTCAAAACCAACAGTTCGGAAACATCTGGAATTTTGTCATTGCTGAACATTGAACATTGTTGCTAGTTGTGTTGCGTGGATAAACTAGCTATACAGACCAGGTCCAGCAGTATCTTTAAATTACTGCTTATCAACAAGCGTAATGTATAATGCCATTTAATGCCAACCTCATGTGCTGTCCTTGCAGGTCTGCTGAGCCCAATGAAGAGAGACCTACTGCTCAGGCTGCGCTCTGAGATCGAGACTGTTACAGATGCCTGGCTGAGCACTGCCCTCAAATCTCTCTTGCTCATTCAGTCGAGGTGAGATCTCACTCTGTTCCCTGAACATACATGATTTTGAGGAATTCATCAGGTCTGCCTTTAGGCATTAAACATTGCGTGTGATGTGCTGGAGCAACACTTCTTCAGCTTTAATGTAGTGTACACGCTAATAAAGGACTGATCGTTTTGGTGTTTGTTAACAGGGGTAGATGTATGAATGTTCTGGTCACCACCACTCAGCTGGTTCCTGCTTTAGCTAAAGTGCTTCTCTATGGCCTGGGTGACGCCTTTCCCATTGAGAACATCTACAGTGCCACTAAAATAGGTAATAGGTTTGGTTTATCAAAAAATAAATTTCAAACATGTGCTCACCCTCATGTCATTCCAAAGCCAGATGCTGTGCAGAACACAAAAGGAGAATTTTTATAGCATGTTAACAGTGCTGTTTCCTATACAGTGACCAGGGGCTGCAAAAATATGACACAGACTAACTAGCTGTCAAAACCTAAAATAAACCTTTCCACAAATTTTCATTTGACAAAAACCCCTTTGAATACATAGGTTGTGAAAATTAGGCATGACTAAAGTCTAGGGCTGCAACCAACAATTATCTTGATTTCGATTAATCAACGATTATTAGAACAATAATTGACTAATCGTTGATTATTTCACCTATTAATCAGTGGGCTTTGATTGATTATTCAGCTTTTACAATTCATGAACAACGAGTTGTAATTCTAACTGAATGCAACACTGACGCTATTATGTCATGTTTAATACTATAATACTACTTTCTTTTGTATAAAGTGTTATATAAATAAATACAACGTGAGTTTACTGGAGTGCTGATTGCACACATTGTGCAAAAATCCACATCGCTATAATCACGTTTTCTTAACTTCTGCTTTACCTCGCTGTCATTTTCATTTTATTTTGTTATTCAGAGTAAACAAAGTAGAGCACATATTTGCATTTTCATCTAGATGTCATTCAGCAGCATCAGGATATTTGCTAACAGTGTACTGTTTAAACTTCTTTTTACCCCAACCGGAGATTGAAAAAAACACTTTGCTGTGAGTATATTGAGGGCTTTACACATGACAGCATTTTTTGTTTGTATTTTTTTAAAACCTTCCCACAATCTACTGCCTCGACTTCGTTTGCACTTTTCATAAGCGTGTCTTATTCTACTGGACTGCATGCAGGAGATGCTAAATTACAATCTTGCTCTATAACACCACACTGGTCAAACCACGTTAATGAAGGCTCTTACATTAGGTCATATGAGATCTAACAACTCTTCAGCAACAAAAATATTTGTCGACAAACTATTTTTTTTTATTTTTTTTTATGTCGACTAATTGTTTTAACTCTACTAAAAACCATAAGATATCATATGGCTTCAGAGGACTTTATCAGATGTTCTTTGAAATTCACCTTGTTCCACAGTATAAAATGTATGGTTTTGAATGTCATGAGGGTTGATAAATGATGACAGTATGTTCGTTTTTTGGGTGAACTCTTGTTTTAAAATCATTGGTATCAACCTGAAACTGAGCACCAGGATAAATATACCTGTTATGTGTAACACATGTTAACAGGAAAAGAGAGCTGCTTTGAGCGCATCATCTCTCGCTTTGGGAAGAAAGTGACCTATGTTGTTATAGGGGACGGTCGTGATGAAGAGTTTGCAGCAAAGCAGGTACAATCTCAATACCAGCATCTGGACATTTTACACCCCATCAATGTGACCATATCACAATATAATATCTCCTATTATGCCATTGTAAAATATTCCTGATGAGACTGCTATTCAGGGGTTCCCAAAATTTTATTATCTAAATTATTTTCATAAGATACACTAACATTAAGAAAACATGAGTAAAATGTTTTTGGAAGAAGTCTCTTATGATGCATTTATTTGATCAAAAATACAGTGAAAATAGTTATATTGTGAAATATTATTGCCATTTAAAATAACTCATCTATTTGATTTTTTTTTTTAATGTAATTTATTTCTGTGATGGTAAAGCTGAATTTTCAGCATCATTACTCCAGTCTTAGGTGTACAAATCATTCTAATATGCTGATTTGCTGCTTATTATTTTTGTGGAAACTGTGGTACTTTTCCAAGAATTTTCCAAGAATCCTTGATGAATAGAAAATCTTTTGTAACATTATAAATGTCTTAACTGTCACTTTTGATTCATTTCATGCCTCCCTGCAGAACAAACGTATTAATTTCTTTCTTAGAAATAGAAGAATAGTAATTCCTCACTGACTGCAAATTTTTAAAGGCTAGTGCCTTTAGTGACGTTTCAACTCTCCAATTTGAATAGGCCTGACAAAAAAGTTCACAAATTTTGCTTCATTGTATTGATTTACATTTTCATTGAAAGTTCTCTTTATTGATCTGTGTATGTTTGATCTAATCTGTGTGTGCCGTCACTCTTTAGCACAACATGCCCTTTTGGCGAATCTCTTCTCACGGAGACCTGATTTCCCTTCACCAAGCTCTGGAACTGGACTTCTTATAGATGGAGCTGGAGGTAAGACATGGATCTCTCCAGCTGCACCCATCAGTAATCCCATCCACCCCTCACCTGATCCGGCCCAGCCGTGGAGCAGCTGACGTAGACTCTGGGACGTTAGCGGTCACAGACAAGAACTCAAGACGGTCTGTGACACGACCTTCCCTCAATGGCAGCTATCCTCCCCTTAGGTTGAATCTTGCACTGGGACGCCACACAACCATACACAAGGAAAAGAGGAAATAACTGTCTCACTGCATCTTTCTCTTGGAACAAGGATGTACTTTACCATCTTCAACATAACTGGATTCACCAAAGGAACAACCCATGACCAAAGGTCTGCACTGGCACAGAAACTTAGGATTAAACTTCGTTTAAGTCTTTTTCGGCATTCTTTTTAAAGGGCTTAAAAGTAAGTTGGAGTCATTTTGATTTTTGCACTCATTCCAAAGGTCAGGTTCTCATGAGATGGCAGGTTACATGCTTTAGAAGCCTCCAAGAAATGATGCAATTGTTTCAGTTCTTAAAACGAATCGCAGATGTGTACAGATGGTACCAATAAGGTTTAGCATAGATCCCACTTCATTTTTACCACATCTATGGATTTTCCTAAATGTTCCTCAGTTCCTGGGATGTACTTTCGTTTACTCTTCATTCACACTTCATCATTTCAGCTTTGAATTGGGCAATATGATGAATTACAGAGTGCCTACTGGAAACCATTTGTTTTTGTACAGTTTGCATCTCTTTTTCTTTGAAAGAATAAATCGCCCAAACATGAGAATTCAAATTATTTGTTACTTTTGTTTCAATGTCCACGCTGCTCTGTTGCATACAATTAAAATTTGAATGGAAAAGGGGACTTCAAACTCCAAGAATCACCATAATTCAAATACATCTAGTGTGTTATCTGATGGAAGTCATAATGAGTACAGACCTAAATTGAAATGATTTGCAAGCAGTCTTCCCCTTTGTTTAGCTCTAAAGTCTAAGTCAGTTATTAGTGATTTGATAATTTCAGAAAACTTGGATCTCGGCAACCTCTCTCTACTCACACTTTACTGTATGGAAAAGAGCATTTTGGTGTTAAGAAAGTTGAGTTTTATGGGTTTGAATCAACAAAACGACTTTTTTTTTTTTTTTAAGCCATTTCTTTAAAAATCCATTATCAATGTGATGTTTTGAGGGGAACATAGGCTCCTGGATTGATACTGTCCCATGTTTAATGTCTATAATGCAATTATGAGCCACATGAACTAACTGAATTCTCATCCCCTGAGGAAAGTCACATGGCTGAGTGGGATTTTGTAAAATTACCTCTTGCATATAGCCCAAATTCCCCATGGATTTGAAGCTGCAGTGCCCCAGCCTGTGACCGCTTTCTTTCATTTGGACATGTTTGGGAGAAAAACTGTGTGATAGTGTGCAATACATTTCTGGTCAGAGATAATTGATTTTCAATTTTGGTTGAAGGTGGTTTTACGAGCCGGTTTGGGTGTAAGATTCCTAACCGCTGCGAGATTTTGACTGAACATTACTGAGCCTGAAGAAAAAGCATTTTTACTCAAGCAGCTTTGACAATTAAGAATGTGTAATCTTCGTTTGTTTGCATAGATGTGTGTGTGTCTGTGTTTTTTTCCCCCTGTATATATTTATATTGTGCCTTTTAACTATAATCAGCATTCAGTAAGTTTGTATTATCTTAAAAGGGAATTACTGAAATATGACAAACATATGTTTGTATTGTTTGTTTTTCTGGTGAAGTGTTACCTTTGACAAATAGACCTATGCTGTTATCTGTTGTTTTCTTTTAGTTTGGTACTTTTGATGTGCTCTGACTTCTTTTCTGTAGAAATCATTTTCTCCATAGCTCAGCCAATCAGATGCTGTTGTTCTTTAACTTGAATCATAAAAAAACTGCTCTTCTGGTGCTTCTTTCCCCCATGTCCTACTTTGTTTCCTGCATTTTTCAGGAAAACAAAAAAAGATTTAGTCCCTGTATACTGTCTATTATCTACACTAACTGAAGATACGTGACACTATCATTGTGAGATCTTGGGATTTGTTAATAATGCAGACAATCAAGGGATGTAATGGCTCTTCTAGCCAGAGAATAAATGCTCGATCTAGCTCTGAGCTTGAGCTTTTAGATCAGTTGGAGAACTTCTGGCTTATTGAAACCGGCTGAAGAAGCAAATCTCTGTACCTACACTGTTTATGGTTTTGTGTAAGTGACGTTCATTAAATACTTTGAGGCTGGCCTACCTGCTTGGCTTGTTCATCTCTGACTCATAATTGTGTGAATGAAAACATCTCCTGGACACATTTAAACCCAAAATCTTTTGATTTTGGTTGTAATATAGAATTGTCAATTTTAATTAGCAAAGAGTTTGAACAAACAGAACAACATTGTCTGTGCTTTTCTAAAGCCACCGAAACAGACCTGTGAAATTTGTGTGAATGTAATAACATCATCAAAACACCATCGGATATATGAACATAACATTAGAAAATATGATTTTTTTTTTTTTTTTATAAATAAAACCTTAACTTTAAAGGTTCAACCAAGAGCTAGAAGTAGAAATTAGCAGCCATGGTCCTGCTCCTCTTGAGGACTCCTGTCAAAGGCTTCGCAGGAGCGAGGTCTTCTGGGGTCAAGTCTGTGTCCATGTCATATGTTGCAGCTCTTCTGTACTTCCCTTCAGTGGGTCCAGCGATTTTCTCTTTATCACCGTTGGGATGAAACCTTTTGTAATATATAATTTTCACAAGTATTCCAATGACGTACAAAACTAGTAGTGTTGGGATCACCATATAAGGATTTAAGGAGCTCCAGCAGCCTGCATACTCAAACACCTTCCAGCACCAGAAGCCCAGCAGCATCACTGTGTCCAAAGCCATGACACTGTAATAGAGAGCCATCTTTAATTTGACGCTTTTTTTTGTTACATTAAACCAGCAGAAGTACCAGATGAGTCCAACAGCCGCTCTGAAGAGCCATTCCCAACCAGGACTTTTCATGTAATCTGTTTTCTGGCTCCAGGCCACTAAAACCAGTAGCATCCACAGGGACAGGAAGTGAGCGATGATGTAGCATGGCAATACACTGCAGAAGAGTGCCAGAGCAGTTACACGGGGAATAATCACCAACAAGTTCCACAGGAAGTAGATGCCAGTGGAGATCCAACTCATCTCGTGTTTTTCAGGAAGATAAATACGCATGCTGCGGTGGTACACAGTAACGTTACTGGCAATTGCAGCAGTTGATGTGAGGATTTTCAAACCTGAAACAAATTACCAATGCATGAAATTTAACATCATGTGATATGCTTATATGTAGATAAACACAGCCATGCTGATGCTGAAACACTGAGAAACAAAGTAGTGCTGCTGCTGAATGCATTGATGTTTGGAATTAACTGGTTGAGTGAAGGAACCAATGACACATTCAAAAGAATAACAGCTGCAACCAATATCACATCCTTCTGGTAGGTATTTATTTAATTATTATTATTATTTTGAATGAGTAAAAAATGTGAATGTGCTTTTGGACTGTATCAGCATTCTTGGAGAGCTATTTTGACAGTTACATTTGAGGACAATTGTTAAATCAAAATAATTCTTTCACCATATACCCACCATTTCCAAACCTCCTTTAGTTCGTTTTAGAATCACAAAAGGTGATCTTTTTAATATTCTCTCAAATGTTTGTCCATCCACTGAAAGTCCACACAACCAAAACTTTCACATATTAAAAAGTACAAAAAGACATGAATTTAGTGGTTTAAAGGAGTCATATAATGCGATTTCAAGTTTTCCTTTTTCTTTGGAGTGTTACAAGCTCTTGGTGCATAAAGAAGATCTGTAAAGTTGCAAAGACTAAAGTCTCAAATCCAAAGAGATATTCTTTATTAAAGTTAAGACTCTGCCACGCCCCCCTAAAACAGCTCATTCAAACACGCCCCCACATGTCTACGTCACTATGTGGAAATATTTGCGTAATGCCGCCCAAATGTTCACGCAAAAAAAAGAAGGTGTTGTTTCAGTAACCGCAGTTAGTGTTGAAGGAGCCATGTCAGGGAGATGCTGTGTGTATCTAAGGGAAAGCAAAAGTACTTTATTTGGCCTTCCGAAAGTAGATGCATTTAGGAATCTTTAAGATTACTTACAACAGAACAGCAACGCAATTTATGGACGACCGTTTCGTGAACCTGGGAGAGGAGGTAATTCTGATTTTGCTACAACAATCTGTTGCTTCTGAATCAGCTACTGTAAGTATGTTTTGTTATTAGTTTAAGTATTTGCTATTGACTGTTCGAATGCGGAGTTTTGCTGGCCAATCAGAGCAGACTGCGCTTGTCAGAAGGAGGGACTTTGTAGAAAATGATGCGTTTGAGACGGGGCATAGAGGACCTACAATAATGAACAGTATTTGAAAAATAATGTGTTTTTTGAACATTAAAGCATGTCAACATTTTCAGTTACACCAAATACACAAAATAATGATCTTTAAAAAAGCATCATATGACCCCTTTAATCTTATAATTTATAGTGTTAACACACTAATCACATTTAATCACTACACAAATTGGGATGCACCTATTAAGCCATGTTAAGCATTTTAAAATAACCCACTGTCTATGGAGATGGTCTAAAATATTTGTGGCTTGAAGCAGTCACATGACTAACTTTGAATAATCACTTCAAGTGGTTTTGAGACATATTAGAAATACGATATGAAAGAAACAAAGTGTTCTGGATTTGAAACAGACCTGTAATGAGCTCCAGCTCTGCTCTCTGTAGGATTATAGACATCATGAGTAAGAGTTGTGGGGCGTTTTCAGAAAATGTCTCAAATAGACGAAGCATCTGAAGGTCTTGGTTCAGGAACAAAGCCATACCCTCTCTGAAACCAGTAGTGTGATGACGAAAATCCCTCGTAGAGGTCTCTATCACCCCAGCATACCTGTGAACACAAGGTACTTGCGTTTACTTAAGCAACACTTTACAACAGCCAACACTGAGGCCACAATTTGGACTTTGCTCTCTATCTGAAGTATGTTTTATTTAAATTTGTTAACAGATTGACTTTCAGGTTTCATTAAAAATATCTTCATTTTCATCATTTTGAAGACTAACAAAAGTCTAAATGGTGAGGTGAGTAAATGATAAAGTATCTTTTGTGTGTAATAAGGGCTCTTCTTAAAAATATACACTAAAGTGTACTGAAAATTGAGAAGTAAATCTGTCACAGACCTGAGGCAGACTCCGAGCTGCAGGAAGTGGAATGGTTTCAATAAATGGCTCTTTGTAAATTTCTCCACCTTACTCTCAATCTTGTCCAGTGAATCAGAGTACCAGAGCCAGCTGAACACCTGTGACAACACTGAAGAGCCCAGCAGCAGAAAGATCATCACTGCCATATACACATAGGCCCCATCCTGATAAAATGACACAACCGTCCAAATGTCCAGCGCTATATCCAGCAGGAACAATAACAGTCCCAGCAAAGTAAACAGGTATTCTAATAAATTAAACACAGTGAATCTCTCCCGAGTTTCCGCCATGATTCAGTCCAGTGTGAGAAAACCTTACATCATGATCATGTAAGGATTTTTCTGTAGAGAGAGACTGTAAAAAGATCTGAAACAGAAAGTAAAGTTAACATTCACTCACAACTCCTCCCATGTCAATTATTTGAATGATTCATGCGTCAGGTGTGCTCGTCGCATGAATCACCGCGCTGGACCTTCTGCAGCGCTGTGCAGAACGATCGGTGACGTCAACGTACCGCTAAAGCGAGTAGAGATCAGACGTCTCCTATGCTTCTCTTTAACTTGATTTAAGACCCCGGTATACTTAAAAACGAAGTTCGTTTTCGTTCTTCGTTTGGGGGCAAAAAGAAGTTCAAAAAGGCTTAGCGACAGTATACTATTTTCGAACATTCCAACACCCCGCGCTGCTGGAGGCGGGGTGTAGATTAATTTTAACATGTGTCGCGACGCTCGCGTGTATCCCCTAAACACAACAACGTTGAAATGATGAAGTGAAGGCAATCTAGGTGTGAGATGGGCACCAACGGTCAGAACATAATAGATAAAAGAATAACGATTAGCAGCAGTTCAGAGTCTCATGTTTGCAATACAAATGAACCATTCCATTTCCATAATCAGTACTTTATCTTTATGGGAAGTGTGAATGGCTCATAATCTGAAAACTTTAGCTTGATGTGGAACACATATTGGAGTCATCTCAATAACACAAACCTGTTTGGTACTTTATTTTATCAGTGTTCAATTATTTTATTAAACTGGATAAATTATTACACTGTGACCTTTTTTATTTTATGTGGTGTCATGATTTGATAAAAACAAAGGTTTATTATTATTTAGTATGTTCTTTTGGCATTTCAATTATTGTATACCTTTTAAATTCGCTTATTGAAAGAACAACAAACAACAGCAGCAGCAGTATGGTGTAACATTTATTTGAAACACATGTATTTGGTACTTGCTACCTTATATCTTTCTTCTTCCTTTCATTCTTTTCATGGCTTTGGAAAACTTGTTTCTCTGCGTTGCTTTTTGCATAACTCCGGGTCATCAGCACCAAGCTTGGTCAAAATTTCTTTCTAGGAATTAAATGCTTTCTCTGAATCTTTACAGTCTCTTCGCGAGCGATCGTACAGGTGCGGATATATCTGTGACTACTCATTTATTAGACACTTCAGTGTATTCATGTTGCGAGTGACTAGGAGATGTTGTTCTCCTGAATGACCTCCACTGAATGAGATATGAACCGGGGAAAAAAACTCTCACGTCAAAGAAAGTGGAGTTTCAGAATACACCCACCGATTGCATAACCGCCACGGACCAATGGAAGCTCAAAGGTGTTTAGGAGCCAAAACGAACTCCCTCAGAAAGTTTGCTTTGGTCAGCTGTTTTGAACTGCTAAAACGAACTCAAAACGAACTTCGTTTTGGCCTGATTTTGTTCAAAATGACGTCATATCAGTTCGTTCTTTGATTTTGTTTGAAGTATATCAGGGCCTATAGGCTAGTCCTACACCAATCGGTCTGCGCAGCGCTGCTTCAGGTCAAACACTCCTGATCTCGAATATAAACATTTGACTAAACACAGGAATCGATTCAATGTAGGAAATGCCAATATTTCCTCACTATGCTTAATTTATAAATCTAAAGCATAACTACTGAGCAGTGATTTATAGTGATGGGAGAAACGAAGCTTTTCGAAGCATTGAATCAATTAATCAATTGCTTCGAAAAATGATTCGATGTTTCGAAGCACTTGAAACAGCAGGTGCTGGTGACATCCACTGGTGAAAATGTTGTAAAAGAATCAAGAACTCAGACCAAACTTATAAAACAAATGGAAATGTTTTTTTGTTTTTTTTAGAAATATAATTTTTTCAAATAAATAATAAACACTTTAATATTAGTGCTTGTGTTATGTGTTTTAAATATAATCAAACCCTTAACACACAATGAACTCAATAAATTATTTAATTAATTGGTTGATTTATGCAATTATTTAATTCATTAAGTGTTTTCATTAGAGCTGTCTATAAAAACCAGCAGGCAAGAGTAGTGTTATCAGTTAGAAGAAGGAGGTTGATTTAATTCCACTCTAAGCTCATTTTGTTATTTTTAAGGTATGATGTGATTTGTAGGTTGAAAGTACTGAATGTTTTTACACATTTTTTAAACTGTGTTAAAGGGAAGTTATCTTTTGTTTAACCCACAACATCTGGCCATGAATTCGTCATTTTATTAAAATGAAAAATTTTATGGGATTTCATGTCACATGATTAACTGGGCAACCAGAAGTGGTTCATGGGTTCACTTTGAGATCAACAGCCCCTAGTGGTGAACTATCTGAGTTTCAAAACGTTTCGAAACAGTGTGAAGTAACGAAGCTTCATTTACTAGAATCACGTGACCTGGCCAGTTTGATAAGTGCTCTGAAACACTGATTCGAAACAAAATATTCGCAAATATTTCAAAGCTTAGTGAAGCAGTGTTTCGAACGCTCCTATCACTAGTGATATTGTGGTCAATAAAACAAAATGCATTTGAT
This sequence comes from Cyprinus carpio, assembly GCF_018340385.1. Taxonomy (NCBI): domain Eukaryota; kingdom Metazoa; phylum Chordata; class Actinopteri; order Cypriniformes; family Cyprinidae; genus Cyprinus; species Cyprinus carpio. Next base: position 6,042,866 of record NC_056615.1, read on the forward strand.
TTGTAATTAACATGACAATGTGTACAAAACAGTAACTAATCCTCAAAAATCGAAAAATTGCTGTTTATTTTTACAAGTATTTTTACATTTTTTAGGCGTTGTGTTGCGTTTTGTATGATGGCATTTTAGTTCAACCTTGAAAAAAAAAATAATCTAAGATTACGAGATTAAAGTCATAATATTTCGAGAATAAGGTCGAAATAGTACGAGAATAAAGTCAAAATGTTTAGAGAATAAAGTCGTAATAGGATTACTACGAGAATATTGTCGAAATATTATGAGGAATAAAGTCAAAATATTACAAGAATAAAGTTGAAATATTATGAGAATAAAGTCGAAATATTTCAAGAAAAAGGTCGAAATATTATGAGAATAAAGTTGAAATGTTTCAAGAATAAAGTCAAAATATTACGAGAATAAAGTAGAAATATTTAGTGAATAAAGTCGAAATATTACGAGAATAAAGTTGAAATATTACAAGAATAAAGTCAAAATGTTTCGAGAATAAAGTCAAAATGTTTCAAGAATAAAGTCGAAATATTACGAGAATAAAGTCGAAATATTTCGTGAATAAAGTTGAAATATTACGAGAATAAAGTTGAAATATTACGAGAATAAAGTCAAAATGTTTAGAGAATAAAGTCTTAATATTACGAGAATAAAGTCTAAATATTTCAAGAATAAGGTCAAAATATTATGAGAATAAAGTCTAAATGTTTCAAGAATAAAGTCGAAATATTACGAGAATAAAGTCAAAATATTTAGTGAATAAAGTCGAAATATTACGAAAATACATTTTCACATATTTGGAATTTTCACAAAGAAAACAGTTTAATTTAATGAATTGTTTCACATAAATACAGAGATCTGATCATTAAAGAGCTTGAAAAGCACATTATTGTAAAACACATCATTTGTGTTTCGCTTTAAAACTGATTTTGAAAGCTGAGACATCAAAAGTAGGCCTCCCAATAAGCACAAAGCTTATTGCTATTGGGTGGCTGGCACACTACAAATAACGAATGCAATGGAAGACATGAAATATTATTTCCAAGCATACTGTCCCCGTGAGTATAACACATGGTATGATTTCTGCTAATAATCCCACATATATTTATAGTGTATTAAAAAGCCTTAAATAAGAGAGCTACAGTGCCCTCCAAAGGAATGTCGATTGGGTGTGTGAGCTGATGTTCGATAAAAAGTTGTTCCTGTTCAGTCTGTTGATAAATATAATATTCTTGATATTAAGCTGTTTCCGCGAGTCCTTAAAATGGACTCTTCCTCATCCCAGTAAGATGATGCGGCCGCTCGGACGCAACAATATTCAAAACAATCCCGGTGGACTCCAACTTCTCCCGGTGCTCTCAATCTGGGACATTTACATGAGCAATAAGGCTATATCTCAAAATAATATAACTTTAATTTCTACTATTTAAATCCTCAAAACATTTCGACTTTATTCTCGTAGTATTACGACTTTATTCTCTTAATATTTCGACTTTATTCTCAAAATATTACGACTTTAATCTTGTAATCTTAGATTTTTTTTCGACGTGGCACTAAAACGCCGTCGTAGTTTTGCTTGATATTCCACAGTTTGTTCGGAAACCTCTCGAACCATATTTCAGTGAGTTGGGGGATAAAACAATATTTTAACCTTTTTTTTTTTGGTCAATAATCAAAGTTAGTGTGTCTTAATTAAAAATCCATATATTACATATTTTAGAATATTACATAATTCATCAATGCCCGTTTGTCACCTAATAGGCTACACCAATCATGATCTGGCACAACAAGTTCAATTTTAATTGGAGAATGTGAAGTGGAGCGGTCATTTCCAGGGGGGAAGGAAGTGGACCGGAAGTTGAAGTCGGCCGCATGCCGCCATCTTGTAGCAGAACTTCACTTGCGTTAGCATCCCATTGACTCCCAGTCATTTTGGCGTCACTTTGACAGTGAATAACTTTACATCTGAGGCGTTTAAAGACTCCATTTGTCCATTATTTATTTCTAAAGATACACGACAATGTATAAAGGGCTCCATTACCTTCTATGTTACATTATGGCCCTGTAGAAACAGTTTTTGTAAAAATAGGCTAACGATTGCGTCATAACCACTAGACTCTCTGTCGCACAGTAGAGAAATTACCGTACAGACAGGAGGAGAAGCTCGCAGGCAATCGGGGAGACGTCAAGAGATATGGCGTACTGGCGTTACATTTTAAAATACTATACAAAATAATTAATCAGAATACTTACTCCTGAATAGGGAACGAGATGCTGCGGTGACGTCACCGTATGGGAACACCTTTCGGTGTGACGAATGTCTGAAACCCTATACCATCCCGCCAATTTTATTGGCCAAATAGCGCTTGGCACCGCCTTACGCATGCGTACGCATGGTATACCTGAGTGCCGCGCGCTATTTCGCTCAGATTTCATGAACTGAAGAAATGCTATCAAGGTACTGAACGGCCGGGACCGCAGCATCTCGTTCCCTATTCAGGGAACCATGGTTACATAACCGAGATGTTCCCTTTCATAGGTCACTTCGATGCTGCTGTGACATCACCGTATGGGAACCCTATACCATAACGCCTGACGTACCTGATAGTTGGGATCCAAGGAAAGCATCTGCTCAAGCGGATAGAACCAGGGAGCCAGGAGCCATCCTCACATCAAGACTGTAAAACTTGACAAAAGTGCTCGGAGAGGACCATCCTGCCGCAGCACAGATATCATCCATAGAAGATCCACTGAGAAATGATTTCGATGAAACCCCTGCTCTCGTGGAATGAGCTCTAATTCCTAAGGGCGAAGTGAGTCCGCGTGCCTCATAAGCTAAGATATAGTCTCCACCAACCAATGGGACATGCGCTGCTTTGTGACAGCACAGCCTCTATTTTGTGTCCTAACAGACAACAGCTGGTCAGACTTACGCCATGGAGCTGTTCGATCAACATAAGTCTTCAGCACTCTGACAGGGCAAAGACTCAGATCTCCTAGCCCCGCCTCAGCAGGGAGTAAAGCTTCCAAGACCACTTGTTAAAAGTGAAAGGGGTTCGAGGCGACCTTAGGGACATAATTAGGCCTCGGTCGCAGCAGTACTTTAACAAACCCTGGTGAAAAGTCCATGTACGAGGGCCAAACAGAAGAGCCTGCAAATCCCCAACTCTCATGAGGGAGGATAAAGCCACAAGAAGAACTGTCTTTAAAGTAGGATTGATTTATTTATTTTTTATTTCCAAGGGCTCAAACGGATGTTCTGATAGACCTTGCAACACAATGAATAAATTCCATGAAGGAACTTGTGCAGGGCGGGAAAGGCCTTAGCCGTCGCAAACCCTGTATAAGCAAGAGACCAGCAGATGATGGCCCACTGAAGTACCACCTATATATACGTGGTTAGCTGAAAAGGCTGCCACGTAAACTTCAAGAGTGGCTGGTGTTACTTCATCAGAAAAACAGTCTTGAAGAAACTCCAGTACTGAAGCCACGGGGCAGTAAACTGGATCTAAATTATGAATTCCACATCAGGCAGTAAACAGTTTCCATTCGAAAGCATAAAGCGTCTCGTAGAAACTGCCCTAGAATTCATTATAGTCTCGGTGGTTCCAACTGAAAAACCGGGACATATTAACTCACTCCGCTCAGAGGCCACGCCAACAGCTTCCATAGATCTGGCCTTGGGTGCCAAGTCATCCCTCGTGCTTGCGATAGTAAGTCCTGTCTGAGGGGAATCTCCCACGGAGAGCCCGCTACAGATTGACCAGATCCGCAAACCACGGGTGTGTGGCTCAACACTGTCCAGCCAAATTCTGAATAGCACTGCTGGAATAGTCGAATTGGAGGAAAAGCATAAGCTGGTCCTGGGCCAATCGTGAGCTAACGCATCCATGCCTAGGGGCGATGGAGGGCATAGGGAGAACCATAGCGGACAATACGTAGTCGTGCTCGACATGAATAAGTCCTCTTTCACTTCTCCAAATACTTGCCATATAAGGCTACTGTTTGGGGGTGCAACCTCCATTCCCCTTGCTCCAGGCTTTGTCTGGAGAACAAATCCGTTCCGAAGTTCAAGTGCCCGGGGACATGAACCACTCGGATCGACAAAAATCTGTTCTGAGACCAAAGAAGAATTATCCTCGCCAGCCTGCACAGGGGGTTAGAGCGTAATCCTCCTTGCTGATTCAGATACGACACAACCGCCATGTTGTCTGACCTGCGTAGTACATGACGGCCGATCAGCAGATTCAAGAAATACTGGAGAGCTATAAAACTGCCAGCAATTCCAACCTGTTTATATGCCAGCCGCGTTGTGTCGCCGTCCATGCTCCGTGAGCTGGGCATCCTTGAAAAACAGTTCCCCAACTGGTCAAAGACACGTCCATCGTGCCAGTCTCGTAGGAAGCAAGAATCCCCAGCTGAACTCCAGTTGAAGGAATTTAGCTGACATCCATGGTTTTATCGACATAACACACCTCCGTGTCACCGAAATCGTACAATGCGGAAAACAACGGGGTGAAATGTTTTGGCTTTTCGTCCACCACTGAAAATGGGTGCATGTGAAGCAAGCCCAGACGGATTACAGGGGATGCTGCTATCATAGACCCAAAAGTCTGAGGCAAAAACTCACCGTCACTGCGCGACCTGCTATGAAATGGCGCAGGCATAACGTGAGAGACTGAACGCGCGGGAGAGATGGTCTTGTTGTCATCGCGCGAGAGTCCAAGTCTATTTCCAGAAGGTTATCCGCTGAGAGGGAATTAAAAACACACTTCTGGAAATTTGTGTATAAGCCCAGGCTGTTTAGATGATTCAGCACAAGATCCCAATGGGAGTGTGCTTGAGTCTGCGATTGTGCTAACAACAGCCAATCATCCAGGTAATTCAATACGCGAACGCCCTGGAGCCGCAACGGGGCCAGAACTGCGTCCATGCATTTCAAAAATACTCGATGAGCCAAGCCTAAGCCGAAGGGAAGGACACAGTACTGATACGCTTTGGCCTCTAAAGCGAATCTGAGGAACTTCCTGTGTCTCTTGATGATCTGAATATAAAAATATGCATCCTTCAGATAGATTGTGACAAACCAACTCTTTGGTTGAATCTGAGACAGAATAGACTTTACCGTTAACATCTTGATTTCTTTGCTCATCCTGAGTGCAAGATTCAGACAGTGTAAATTGCCACTTTTTTTTTTTTAACACAAAAATAGCGGCTGTAAAACCTGACTCTATCTGAGAGGGGTGTACTTTTATAGCCCCTATTCCCAGCAGAGATGCTCCTGCCGCAGCACCATGATTTCCTTTGGTTTAACAACCATGGGAAGATTTCCACGTCAAAAAGGGCGGGCCTTTCTATACTGAATGGTGTATCCGTGACGAATTGTGCGTAACACCCATAGTGAAAATGCCGGGTAAGCGCTACCCTGTGGCCCGGAAAAACGTAGTGGTTTCCAAGCCTCCGCCTGCAGAGTTCCCACATGCATTAATGTCCGAGCACGGAAAGCTCACAGCATCCGAAAGCAAGGAAAGCGCATGTGTCAAAGTCACTACGTTTCATTGTGTCTAATCCTTAACCGTATCCACGGCAGGATTAAATCCAACAAAATTAACATCAGGCCACGCCGCTAGCGTGCTTACGGCAGCTGTGTGGGCCGTCATAAATGGGCCGTCTTAGTCAGCCTCTTGTGCCGTCCCTCAAACTCTGAAGGCTGGATTGTGCAGAGTGTCTGAGGGGGCGCTCAAGTGATAGCTCGATCCAATGCTCGAGGTGCCTTTGCTGCGAGACAGTCAATGTTAGAGCGTGGGGACTGCAGTGAGAGGGTTGGATGTGCATAGCGGTCCAACAGCGCTCTCCGGTGGAGGGCACAGTCCCTGACGAACAGGAAGGGAAGCGCATGCATCAAAGTCGCTGCGTTTCGTTGTGTATAATCCTGAAGCGTATCCACGGCAGGATTTAATCCAACAAGATAAACATTGGGCCCCGCTGCTAGCGAGAACGCGGCAGCTGTGTGAGCCGTCATAAACGGGCTGTCTTTGTCAGCCTCTTGTGCCGTGCCTCAAAATGTGAAGGCTGGATTGTGCAGAGTGTCTGAGGGGGCGCTCAAGTGATAGCTCGATCCAATGATGCTCGAGGTGCCTTTGCTGCGAGACAGTCAATGTTAGAGCATGGGGACTGCAGTGAGAGGGTTGGATGTGCATTAGCAGTCCAACAGCGCTCTCTAGTGGAGGGAACAGTCCCTGACGAACAGCAGAAGTATCAGGAACTGCTGTAAGGGGATTGAGGACGAGAGGCTTTTGCCGTCCAACTCAGGTTTTCTGTAATGTCGGCGAGATTAGCCAAGGTGGCGCTTGACCGTTAACATCCCCGTCATAGAACGGTTCACTGCTTGGGCAGTATGTTTGGTAGCACTTAGCGCCAAATCTGTTGCCCCCCGCAGCTTTTTCACAGCCTCGGTTGTGATATCTTTCTCGTTAGAACCGCCATCAAGTGAAGTAAATTTGCCGAGATTAGACGCAACTCGACACACCTTCGAGAGGGGGCGAGACTTTAGGCCGCGGCCGAGTTCGGCGCGATACGTTCGGCTAGAGAGTTCGTCCACCGGCGGCATCGCTGTATAACCTGGTCCGCCATGTCAGCAATGATGGCAAAACCCGCGGCATTCGTGACGCGCGCTGATTAAGGCTGCTTCCAGGACCTCGAAACCTCTTGGTGGAGATCCGTGAAGAAGGGTAGCGGTTCACGGGGGGGGGGTAGTTTATCCACCACGCGGGTAACCACATTCAACAGCTCACTGAGAAAGGGGAGGCGCGTTTCTCCTGTCCGCTCGGAGGGAGAGAACCGCATGTGCCGGCCAGAGTGTACTCTGAGTCCGAAGCCGCGGTGGACAAACATAGTTTGTAAAAGCAAATCTGCTGATTTAACACAGTCGAGTGGGGGAGAGCGAGCGAAGTGGAAAAACTCCAGCGCATCACTGTCCTCATAGTCCAAGCCGCACACATCACCCCAAACCACCGCCTCGTGCGGCGCCTCGTGCGGCGCCTCGGCGACCGCAGAAGCGTAACGGCGGGGGTTAGACGCGGGGCGACCTAGAGAAAATACACTTCCGAGCGCAGAACTGTAGCCGCAGGCTATCACAGAGAGAACATGTAGAGAGGCTGCTAAACGAACCTCTCATGAGTGCCTCCCCGTGATAAACCCGTTATACGGCTCTTACCTTACGTTGACTCATCGCGTCCGCGAAGAGGAGTTGAACACTGCTGGAAGAAAAAAAACGCTGAGAACGCAAGATGGTTTCCTTAGGGCACAGATGATTCGCTTTCCTGAAGGAAATGAAATCTGAGCGAAATAGCGCGCGGCAATAAGGTATACCATGCGTACGCATGCGTAAGGTGGTGCCAAGCGCTATTTGGCTAATAAAATTGGCGGGATGGTATAGGGCTTCAGACATTCGTCACACCGAAAGGTGTTCCCATACGGTGACGTCACCGCAGGATCGAAGTGACCTATGAAAGGGAAATGGGCTTCACTTGTCTCAATTGAGTTCCAAAATGGTGACATTATATTACAGATTAGTGGCCACTATATTGGAATATGTATATAAGTGTAGGTAAGAGATTGTTTAGGGTGGTTTACTGTGTATTATGTTCTAGCTATATTTTTTTAATTTCCTTTTATTATTCTTATTCTTATTCTTATTCTTATTATTATATTGCTAAATTTATCATTTTACCATCTAATCACAATCTGAGGTCCCATTCATGTCCACAGCACAAACAAGGTATGCAACTACACAAATTTAATAATAAGGTAAGATAAGGTAGGCTATACTTTTTTGTCCCAAAGGGGAATTTAACTTGGGGTCAATAAGTAGACACTGCATCAGATAAATAACAACAAAACTCACAACATTTAGCACAAATGCATTTTCACAAGCCTATAAACAATTATAAAAACCTTAAAGACTTTATACTGTAGTCAAGTCTCTTAGTTCTACTTAATACAGTACTATTTATTCAGTCTACAGCTTGGCATTCTAAACCTCTTCCCTGGTGGCAACATTTCAAGATTAAGAAAGTATGTTGTATCATTTAAAATCTTATGTACCTCCATAAGCACTGAGTTTTCAAAGATTATTCCATACGGCAATGTATCATATATGACATACATTCATAGATAAAATGAGTTTTAGTGTAATCTTTGACAATTGATAATCTGTCAATGACTTGCTGACTTGTGTGTGTGTATATATATTATTATTATTATTATTATTATTATTATTATTATTACATGTAAAGTATAATATTATATGTATAATGCAATATAATATAATTATATACAATTATTATATTATATTATATTATATTATATTATATTATATTATATTATATTATATTATATTATATTATATTATATTATATTATATTATAGTTATTATATCCGAGTTGTCTGGAACATAGCATTAGGTTATCATTTTAATAACCGAGCGTGTACTACAGTTACAAACCATTTTAAGGTGACATTTCAGCACTTGACAAATGGATAGCGACTCCTAAGTAGTACTTAAAGCATGGCTATGTGCGATTGTGTTAAGTGCATTTTTGGGAAACGCATGTGAAACAATAACGAACGATCACAAAATGACTCGTAGAAAACGCTCTTAAGCTCTAAGATCAATCGTTATCGGGAAACCCGGCCCTGTATGAATTTCTCTCCTATGTGGAAGACAAAAGATATTTTGAAGAAAGCTGGTTTTCAGGGCCCATTATGCAGAATGGATTAAAATGAGCTAAGGAAATGAGTGTTGCCTTAACATGCTTATGGGGAATCTCCTGTTTACTCTGATGCTGAAGCTTGATTTGTTCATGTTTTTGTAACTGCATTTACTTCTATGTACATCGGCTCAGAGTGCCATTCATCAGAATCTTTCGACTGTCAGTGACAGCCTCTGACTCGCATGCAGTGGGCAACTTTTCGAGCAATGTTGTTTGGGCACTTTCCCATTGAGAATAGGTAACTTCTATCTGGATAATTTAGATCCGTGGCGCACAGAGTCAGTTTGGTTGCTGTGCACAGCTCCTTGTGTGATGACTTGGACCAGACATGTCTATTTTGTGGAGAGGCTTGGCCTGAAACACTTGTAGCACCGCCATCATGTGAAGCGCTGAGCCAGTCTATAGCCAGCCACTGAATAAGCTCTATTTGTTAGAGCAGTGGTTGTCCTGCAGGGCTTAGATGGATGTGCTACATGGACTTTTACCCCCAGGGCCGATGAAGGGCACAGATTCGTAGTGACTGCCTGTTGGAGAGAGGGGGGAGCTTGCCATGTCCTCTTTCTTCAGCACCGTCAATGGTAGTGAGAGCAGCAGAAGTGGAGGAGTGATCACACACTAAATAGGGAGCTCGCCACATCCTGGTGAATTCGTTGTGAACTTCTGGGAATAACAAGACAGAATAACTCTGGCGAGAGGAACCTTGACGGCATTCTTTCAGGTACCACTCTTCTAAAAGATTAGACGAGTGGTACTGGTCCAGAACTGACCAAACTAGGCCAAGATCCTTAACAGCCTTGGTGAGAACACTGATCAGCTGACTGTTCACGCTGGGCTGTGCTTGTAGAGATGAAGGGAGGGTGTCAGGATCTTCACCAGCACATGCCCACTCCTCTGTATAAGAAACTGTATAAGAACCACTTTTTTGAAAGAAGGCGATCTGCGAGCAAAACAGGTGAGAGCATTCAGTCCCAGTGAGGACAGACTCAGTGTGGGCGCTGCCCAGGAATAGATTTGTAGAAAAAGAATCTAATAAGATTTGAAATACAGTGCATGTGTGAACCATCTTTATGAATCCTATATGTTGTGTCGCTCTTTTTGGAGTTTTTGTCAGCCCACTCTCATTTTGAGTTCCATGGAAGACACAGAAAAGCCATATGGGTGTGGAATGCTAGATGGTGAGCAAATGATGACACCAAAGGAAATGAAGGAACCAAAATTTGGTTACCAACATTCTTTGAAATATCTTTTAGATGAGTAAATAATGACACAATTTCCCTTTTTGAGTGAACTATCCTTTTAATAAACATTTATGTCACAGTGCCTAAATTAAACAAAATAGTAGTGTAACATAATCAGAGCAACAGAAGCATTAGGAAATCAGTGAAAATGTCATCATGACTATGTCTCTTGGTTCTGGACATTGTATCATGACAATACCATGAAAATATCATGACAAAAAATATATGTTTAAGAAATTTGTGCGAAAGTAGTATGAAAACACGTCATCACAAAACAGTTTGAGATTATTAATAATAATAACCTTGTTAACATTGCTGATAAAGATATTGCTGATAATAGCATCACTGTGTTGTATATTGCTGCAGTAGTCATTATACATTAACATACATGAAAATATATTAACATCATGTCAGCTATTAAAATATACTGTAAGTTCTATGGTTCTGCACTGTAAATTTAAATACATTATAAATACAAACTAGAAGTAAATACATTAAAATACAAACTAGAATAACTAGAAGTAGAAATTAGCAGCCATGGTTCTGCTCCTCTTGAGGACTCCAGTGAGAGGCTGCACAGGAGCTGCAGCTGTATCTTCCAGGGACAAGTCTGTCGAGACTGTCGAGTCTGTCGAGTCTGCATAATATGTTGCAGCATATGTTGCAGCTTGTCTAAATGGCCCTTCACTGGGTTCAGCCATTTTGGGATGAAACCATCTGTAGTATATCAGTTTCACTAGTATTCCAATAACGTACAAACCTAGTAGTGTCGGGATCACTATATAAGGATTTAAGGAGCTCCAGCAGCCTGCATATTCAAACACCTTCCAGCACCAGAACCCCAGCAGCATCACTGTGTCCAAAGCCATGAAACTATAATACAGAACCATCTTTACTTTTATGTTTCCTTTTTTTGATACGTTAAACCAGCTGAAGTACCAGATGAGTCCAACAGCCGCTCTGAAGAGCCATTCCCAACCAGGACTTTTCATGAAATTTGTTTTCTGGCTCCAGGCCACTAAAACCAGCAGCATCCACAGGGACAGGAAGTGAGCTATGATGTAGTATGGCAATACACTGCAGAAGAGTGCCAGAGCAGTTACACGGGGAATAATCACCAACAAGTTCCACAGGAAGTAGATGCCAGTGGAGATCAAGCTCATCTTGCGTGCTTTAGAACCATAGACATGCATGCCCCGGTGGTACAAGGCAACATTAATGGCAATTGCAGAAGCCGCTGTGAGGATTTTTAAACCTGAAACAAAAAAACATTGCATGTAATTAAACAATATCACAAGAATATGCTGAGGCTCTGAGCAAAACACAGTAGTGGTGTTGCTGAATGAATCAATGTTTAGAATGAATTGGTTTAGTGAATAAACCAATGACTCACTCATAAAGACTTGTTACCATATCACCACTTTTTCTTTTTGGAATTTTCAACGTTAACACACTAATCATACTAAATCTCAATAATCATACACAATCACACTAATTATACTAAAAATGGCATAGAATAGTGCATAAGTACATAACAAGTGTTCTGGATTTGAGACGGACCTGTAATAAGCTCCAACTCTCCTCTCTGTAGGATTCTAGACAAAATGAGTGTGAGTTGTGGGGTGTTTTCAGAAAACGCCTCAAACAGACGAAGCATCAGAAAATCATGTTTCAGCTTCACATCCACATCCTTTCTGATATTATGCAGTGCATTATTACTGAAATTGTTAATGCGATGAAGAAAATCCATTGTGGAAGTCTCTATCACCCCAGCATACCTGTGAACACATTCTTACATTTACTTCACCAACACTTAATACGACAAAACTTTACTACAGCCAACAGTGAGGCCACAGTTTGGATTTTATTCTACATTATGAAGTAAAATTGACTCCATACTTTCCATACCAATTCTCATTCACATTTATTGAGAGCTTGTTTTTAAATGATAACCCAATTCAAATGTTCACATTAAGAATTAAGAAAATAGCTAATATTGAAGGGATTTGTCATCATTTGTTCTTGTGGAAGATAAACAGTGTTTTTGTGTAACACGAAAATTAATTGGTTTCCTTGTGTCAACTGCGCACATTAGACCTTTCACCATATTTGATGAGCTCTATGTATGTGTGTTGGTAACTGTTTATATTTGAATAAATGACTAAATTAAATCTGCTTATTTTATCTCTTTAGAAGACTTTAATTAAACATCTCAATTCAGATAAATAATGTCTTTATGAGCATTTTGAAGTTTTGAGTGAATAGAGTAACAAAATCTCTAATGTATCATTAAAAATATCATCATCTCCATTATTTTAAAGACTAATGTCATTTTGAAGTCTTATGGGTTTGAAAAAACATGAGGGTGAGTAATCGATGAAGTATCTTATTTCAGTAATAAGGACTCTTTTTAAAAGTACCCTAAAGTGAACTCAAAATTGAGAAGTAAATCTGTTACAGACCTGAGATGGACTCCGAGCTGCAGGAAGTGGGATGGTTTGATCAATAAATGGCTCTTTGCAAATTTCTCCACCTTAGTCTCAATCTTGTCCAGTGAATCAGAGTACCAGAGCCAGCTGAACACCTGTAACAACACTGAAGAGCCCAGCAGCAGAAAGATCATCAGTGCCATATACACATAGGCCCCATCCTGATAAAATGACACAACAGCCCAAATGTCCAACGCTATATCCAGCAGGAACAATAACAGTCCCAGCAAAGTAAACAGGTATTTCAATAAAAAACCAAAAGGAAACTGCTCCTGAGTCTCCACCATGATTCAGTCCAGTGTGAGAAACCTTACAGCAAGACTTTATAATGCTCTCTGTAGAGAGAGGGAGAGAGATATATATGCTGTTTAAAAGATCTGAAACAGAAAATAAACTTTACGTCCACTCATAAACTCCTCCCATGTGACTTCTTTGAATGGTTTGTCATGTGTCAGACTGTAGTGAGTGATGTCACATGTGACCAAACTCACACACATTGGTTTTAAGTGGGAAGTGTCAAATATTCGCTCACTAAGAGATAGGGATATTTATTTCATTATTCATATACAGTGCCTTGTGAAAGTATTTATACCCCTTCATTTTTTTCATATTTTGTTGTGTCGTTGCTGCTTTATGATAAACTGCTTTAAATTACTTTTTCCCCACATCAATCTACACCATATTGACAAAGCAAAAACAGAACAGAAATTTGTAAATTTATTAAAAATAAAAAACTGAAATGCGTACATTGCATAAGTATTCATACCCCTAACTAAACATTTAGCTGAAGCATCTTTACAGTCTCAAGTCTTTTTTGTTCAATGCGACAAGCTTTGCTCATCAGCATTTGGCAATTATCTGCCATTCTTCACTTCACCTCTTCACCTCTCAAGCTCTGTCAGGTGGGATGGGGGCAGATGCACATTTTCAGGTTTCTCCAGTAATATTTGATTGGGTGTGGATTGACATAAGACAGTTTTTTGAGCTCCACAGGCAGTTCTTTTGACCTCAGGGCTTGTTTTTTGCTCAGATATGAATTATCAGCTTTTATTAAGATGTGTGTGCCTTTCCAAATCATATCCATTCAACTGATTTTGCCACAGGTTAACTTCACTCGTGTAGTAACATCTACAAGCAATATGAATGCTCGTGAGGTAAATTTCAGCTGTCCCAGATAAGGGTATGAATACTTATGCAATGGAATAATTTAAGTTTTGCAAAGATGTTGAAAACCTGTTGTTGTTTGTATTTTTGCTTTGCTATTATGGTATATGGACTGTAGACTGATGTGGAAAAAAAAGTAATTACAAGCAGTTTAACATAAGGCAGCAACATAACAAAATGTGAAAAAAAAAAATGAAGGGCTACGAATACTTTCGCAAGGCACTGTATATTTATATGAATAAACTTACATAAAATCCATAACTTAATGTATGGACAATAGTAATAGGCTACTGATGATTGCCTCATGAAATAAGTAAATAAAAAAGCACATATTCTCTGTACTAACTGCTCAGTTATTTAACAGAGAGACAAAGAAATAACAGAAGGGCCAGTCATATAGTAGCTGGAAAAAGACATTCCCAGCTGTGCTTCCTATCAGACTTGCCGAACAAAATCAGCCGTCAAGTAACAGGCAGAACATGGCAATAGTAACTCAGAAACAACAAAGTAAATAAACCATCAGGGCACATAAAAGACATTGAGAATAGTCTGGCTGAATTTATTTAATTCATAGACAAAACAATGAGTGGAGACCTGTGAGAAAAATCCCTGAACAGAACTGATGTAATATCATAACCCATGATGTATTAGCTTGCATTCACTCAGCATGACAGGACACATTTTAAAGAGCTAACCAATATATAACACGCTGTTCTCGTGACGCCAGACATTTCAATGCACATGATATCAAAATTAAACTAGAGCCACAAAAACTATGTACAGGGACATACAGTAGGAAACATTAACTATTGGGTTATAAAAATACCTCAAACATCTGTTCTGACAATAAATAAGACATTTTAGTGAAAAATAGACAGGAAGTGAGCATAAGAAATGTATTCACAGTGGCATTCAGTTCAATCCACAGTGAAAAATAACAGGACTTTCATAAGATGCAGTACTCACATAAAATAGACCAATGATAGAAGTGAACACTTTATAAGTTGATTTACATACAATTAGATCCAATCTTTTTGGGAAAACAATTCTGAGAATTTACAGATGAGGTAAATAAATGAGTTTCAGTGTAGTCTATGACAACTACTAACATATTAACCCTTTAGAAAATCAATCCTAATGGAATCAAACCCAAATCCTCCACAGTCATAATTCATCCAGAAATGAAACATGTCATCCTTATTTATTCACCGTTGTGTTGTTCCAAACCTGTGACTTTCTTTCCTCTGTGAAATACAAAAGATATTTTGAAGGAAGCTGGTTTTCTGACACATTTCTCAAAATAGCTTCAATGTTTCACATAAGAAAATAAGTAACACAGGTCTGAAAAAACATGCGAGTAAATAACAGAATATTAATTTTTGGGCAAACTACCCTTTTATGAATCAAATATTGTAGGAAGATTTTTAATTCATTTTTATCCAATAGACTCTTGTTTGATGCTATTTTAATATAAAAAAAATGAAAAAGAAACATCCTTTTTTATGGATCTTGTATTTTAAAGATAATTTTGTAAAATACAAATATTGTGATCATAAATGTGTGGTAAATCAGACTCCTGCCTCTGGTGTGTCCTTCAGCCACATTAAACCAGCTGAAGTACCAGATTCAACCACACAACCAGGCTGTTTTATTTATTTATTTTATTTTAATTAACAGGGGTACTTGCATTTAATCCAAAACACATTACAAAACTGTGAACATACAGCATCAAGTACATCTAAATCCACACAAACACACATACACACGACAAAGTGTTGAACTACTACCTAAAAAAAAAAAACAAAAAAAAAAAAAAACAATGTCATTTAACATGATTATTTGACATGTTAAACTTGAACACATTGAGATATTAAAGGTCCATTTAAGTGAATTTCTTCCTTCTGCAAAATATTCAGACTTCCAGTAATGGGAACTGAAACTGTTTGGTTACCAATATTCTTCAAAGTAACTTTTCGTTGAGTAAATAATTATTGTTGAGTGGACTATCCTTCTAATCAGTATTTCTATGTCACAATGTCTTAAATTAAACAATCTGTTAGTGTGACAAAATCAGAGCATTATTGTTAGGGGCAAAGGAATCTTTTGTCTCTGTTCATTTTCTTCTTCCTCCACTCTGAAAGTCTATGGCAGGGGATGGTGAACATCGTTCCTGGAGAGCCACAGCCCTGCAGAGTTTGCCTCAACCTTAATCAAACAACCTAAACAAGCCAATCAATGTCTGAAGGGTTACTAGGAAGCTACAGGCAGGTGTGTTTTTATCAGGGTTGGAGCTGAACTCAGCAGGGCTGCGGCTCTCCAGGACCAGAGTTCGCCACCCCTGGTCAACGGCATGGCATCCCATAGAACCACTTGTGGGAAAGTTGTGAATTTTGGCACACAAACAGAAGACAGTCTCAATATTAATCATAGCAAATTTGGAGTCTCTATCTCAAACCCTCTCGTGCCACCAATAGGCCAAATTTGCGCTCACATTTCTGCTAATAACTTTTGAACTGTAAGTTCTGGAAGCAAAATCCTCTGATTTGGGTCATTTCTGATAGACCAAACTGTTCTCATAAAGCTTGTTAATGAATTTGACAAAATTCATTCAAAAATGGACATGAGACTATATCTCTGCAATGTTTAAGTGGATTGTGACCAAACTTTGTAGGTGTTATACCAAGCATGACCTGAGTGCACAAGTAGTTTTGGCACAGCGCCACCTACTGATCAAATTTTACATTTTTTTTGTTTGTAATTTCTAAACAGTTCAACCAAAAATCATAAGATTAATCTTGTTAGAAATGGCATACTGAATCAAATGACACCCAATTTTACTATGTCAGCCAACTTGAGCATGGACCATTTGGAATTTTGTAATAAAATGCTGTATTTTACAAAAGCTGAATTTTATTAATCTTGTTCATCCGCTTGCAGGAAAGTTATGAAATTTAGCACACAGATAGAGGACAATTTTATCATTAATCACAGCAAATTTTGGTATTTCTAACTGTTCAGTGCTTATTGTGATATTTTTGGTGATTTTTAAGGGATATGTGTTTGTTTGTTTTAATTTATTTACTAAAATATCCAGGTTTTGGCTGTTTGCACTGTGCAGGTTGATCGTTGTATGACATTCACGGGAGCTATAGAGAGCAGAGCAGATGGGTCCTTATGCTTTCAATTTGCTCTCACTGTACTTTGGTGTCATACAATGATTGGTCTGTGCAGCACCGCTTCAAGTCGAACGAACAAACAAAATGTGCATGTATTTGCATTGCTTTGATCATTTTCTGTAGATCTCACCTTCTCACAGGCCACGATTGGTCGATTATATCCAATATCTGCATGTTATTGGTCAAACTACTTTGGATGTTTAAGGCAATATTAAAATCCTGGTGAGGATGTGTCCCATATAAATGGCACATACTGTATGGCCATCCTACTAGTGCTAACTATAGGCCAAATTTGCACTCGTGTTTCTGCTAATAGCTTTTGAACCATAAGGTCTAAAAGCAAAATTCTTTTTTCCCTCTGATTCATTGGCTCATTCAGAAACAAATGCATACCAAAAAATTAATATCTACAGGTCAGGTTTATTATTATTATTATTATTATTTTTTTTTTTGTATTTTAGAATTTTCTGAAGAATTGATTTTTTCACACTCATCCCAAACTGTTTGTCCAATTTTCACCAAAATTGGCTCAGATCATCTTCAGAATATTCTCAAAAAGAATATTATTTTTGATATATCAAAACATTTTCGTAAAATGCACTAACAAAGTTGAAGTTTGTGCAAAAATGGACATGAGGCTTTATCTCTGGAAAGCTTGAGCTGGATTCTGACCAAACTTGGTATGTTTTATAACAAACATGACCTAAAAAGATATAAAAAATATTTGACATTTCTGCTTATATCTTCTAACCAGTTAGGCCAAAAATCATGAGATTTCGGAACGGCACACCAAATAGAATAATTATTTTCCTATGTTCCTTTTTGGGTGTCCCAAATGTTCCCATTTCGAGTTCTGTAGCAATATGCTGTATCAACAAATGTCTTTAAAAGGGTTCTACCAACCCAGCTCCTAGAGAGCTACCATACTGCAGAGTTCAGCTCTAACCCTAATCAAACACACCCAAAGCAGCTAATCAAGGTGTTCAGGGCTACTTAATTACAGACAGGTGTGTTGATGCAGGGTTTGAACTGAAGTCTGCAGGAACGTATACAGGTCCTTCTCAAAAAATTAGCATATTGTGATAAAAGTTCATTATTTTCCATAATGTAATGATAAAAATTAAACTTTCATATATTTTAGATTCATTGCACACCAACTGAAATATTTCAGGTCTTTTATTGTTTTAATACTGATGATTTTGGCATACAGCTCATGAAAACCCAAAATTCCTGTCTCAAAAAATTAGCATATTTCATCCAACCAATAAAAGAAAAGTGTTTTTAATACAAAAAAAGTCAACCTTCAAATAATTATGTTCTGTTATGCACTCAATACTTGGTCGGGAATCCTTTTGCAGAAATGACTGCTTCAATGCGGCGTGGCATGGAGGCAATCAGCCTGTGGCACTGCTGAGGTGTTATGGAGGCCCAGGATGCTTCGATAGCGGCCTTAAGCTCATCCAGAGTGTTGGGTCTTGCGTCTCTCAACTTTCTCTTCACAATGTCCCACAGATTCTCTATGGGGTTCAGGTCAGGAGAGTTGGCAGGACCAATTGAGCACAGTAATACCATGGTCAGTAAACCATTTACCAGTGGTTTTGGCACTGTGAGCAGGTGCCAGGTCGTGCTGAAAAATGAAATCTTCATCTCCATAAAGCTTTTCAGCAGATGGAAGCATGAAGTGCTCCAAAATCTCCTGATAGCTAGCTGCATTGACCCTGCCCTTAATAAAACACAGTGGACCAACACCAGCAGCTGACATGGCACCCCAGACCATCACTGACTGTGGGTACTTGACACTGGACTTCAGGCATTTTGGCATTTCCTTCTCCCCAGTCTTCCTCCAGACTCTGGCACCTTGATTAAAAATGAAAATTTTTATTCATACTGTACATTTTTTTTTGTAGAAGTGTAAACTATTCACCATTGCCTATTCATTTTACAGTTTATTGTTGTACCCCAACACCACACATTTCTACAGATAAACGTACTGTATAAATATATATGTATAGCTGCTGCTGTTTAGGTTGTGACATTTCTCGTTGTTCAAAAATGGTAGTGATTGTGCTAGACAAACTCCATATATATGCTTGCAAACTTGGCTGATTGGCAAGACTGTGATTCTGTTTCATTACAATGGCAAAAGTAGGGTTGCAAAGGGGTGGACATTTTCTGGTAAACTTCCGGATTATTGTCCCACGGAAATGTACTACATATTTCCAAAAGTTTCCAAAAATCCTGGAACGCTTCCAAACATTTTGGAAAGTTTCTAGAAATTTTCTGCCCCTTTTCAACCCTAATTTGCCAACTAAGCAGACATCAAACCATTCTATGTCAGATATTTATAGAATGTATTAGACACACGTCTGACAGATTTTGATAACTGAATGGATCATTTTGCATGTAATGGCTCACATAATGAAAGAATGTTTAGATGTTGTGAAGAGAGTTTCTGTTTCACTGTAAATCAACAAACCATATGTATTAAGTTATAGTGTATTCTTTTTCACAAGAGTATTCAATGAAAATAGAGAAGTAGGCCTAAATCTGTCACAGACTTGAGGTAGACTCCGAGCTGCAGGAAGTGGAATGGTTTGATCAGTGAATGCCTGTCTGTAAATTTCTCCACCTTACTCTCAATCTTGTCCAGTGAATCAAAGTACCAGAGCCAGCTGAACACCTGTGACAACACTGAAGAGCCCAGCAGCAGAAAGATCATCACTGCCATATACACATTGGCCCCATCCTGATAAAATGACACAACCGTCCAAATGTCCAACGCTATATCCAGCAGGAACAATTACAGTCCCACCAACGTAAACAGGTATTCCAATAAAGAGTAATGAAACGGGAAGCTCTCCTCCATGATTCCCAGTGTGAGAAACCTTACAGCATGATAATAAAACCACAAAAACCTTTTGTCAAAGATATATACATACACACTGTTAAAAAGATCTGAAACAGAAAGTAAACTTTAGACTCACTCATAACTCCTCCCAAGTCACATCTTTTAATGATTAGTCATGTGTCAGAATGTAGTGAGTGATGTCACTTAAACATGTGAACAGACTCACATGCATTGGTTCAAAGTAGGAAATGCCCACTGATCTATAATAGAGGTCAGTGAAAAAGCACAACATTTGCTCACTATTTTTAATATATAAATCTAAAATCCAATATTCTAAAAAAAAGAAAGCCCAAGTGGTAGGCAGTGATTCATCCAAAAATGAAAATTACTTGCTAAAATGTACCTTGAATGCAATGCACTTCACTTTGCATAAAATGCACCAAATGCAAAAATTGTACAAATGCAAATCTGACATGTTTCTGTTAACTTTTGCACAATAAAACTCAAATGTAAAAACTGAGTTCTGAAGCAAAGTGGGTGTTCTGAATGGTTATTTACTGGCCTGAGGCACTCCTGTGTCTAACTCCTCCATCAATATGTCTTTAGGATAGTATAATCAAACCTATCCTCAATAACCTGTGCAGTACAGGGTCTCATTTATGTCCATGGCACAAATAAGCTATGCACCAAAGTTCGATACTTAAATTTTACGGCCATAACCTAATGTAAAGTGATGCTTGCCTGAGGCACATATTAAAAGCTCTAACAGAGATCTAAAGGAATGCCAGAAGTGCCTGACATCAGATGCTTAAGCCTACAGTAGCCGGAAAAAGACATTCTCAGCTGCGCTTCTCATCAAGCTTGTAAACAAAATCTGCTGTCAAGTAACCCAACAGGCAGCACATGGCAATAGTTACTTGGAAACAACAAAGATCACAAACAAACAGCAAAGCACAATACAGGACACTGAATAGTGTGGCTGAGTTTAATACATCAACAAAGTGTTCAGTGGAGACCTGTCAAAAAGTCCCTCACTGCTGAACAGAACAGTAATGCAACATCGTAACCCATGATGTATTAGTTTACATCCACATAGCATGACAAGACACACGTTTGAAAGAGCTAACCAATATCTCCAGACTGGTTATGGCGGGCATTTCCATATAAATGACGAACATCAAAGTGAAACTCGAGCCTCAAACACTGAATACATAACTTACCTTTAAGGGTATATTCACTATTGGGTAATGTTACAATACTACATGAACTTCTAAAAATACCTCAAACATCTGTGTTGACAACAGCGAGTCATTTAATGTAGTGAAAATAAGATTGAACCCCTGATGTCACATGAACAATTTTACCAATGTCCTTACTTTGTTTCTGTTCGTTGATCGTGGTTATATCCTTCCTGTCTATGGGAGGGTCAGAGAGCTCTCAGATTTCATCAAAAATATCTTTATTTGTGTTCCGAAGATGAACAAAGGTCTTATGGGATTGGAACAACATGAGGGTGAGTAATTAATGACAATTTTCATTTTAACTTTAATGACTTCATATTAACAGGAACATTATCCAAAAACATCATTTGTAACAACGTTATGTACAAGAATTTACAAATATAATAACATATCTGTAATTAAAGTAAAACAAACCTAATGCCATTGATTTTTACAGATTATAGTACTGATGCATTAGTTGTTTCACATTCCTTTGTTTTAACTGTAGACGAGGTGTTTGTTGTGTAGAAGTTAGCAGCATGTCGGCTCATCCTCTTGTTAATGGCGTGATCAGAAGCACTGTCAGCCTGAACATCCACAGACGGCTCCACTCCATCCGTTACATCATATGTAGTTTTTCCCAAATCTGCAGGCCGCCACAGTTTGGGGTGAAAACAGCAATAGTAGAGAACTTTTATCAACAGGCCCAAGACATAACAAAGCGGGATGGAGATTATCAGACTGAAGGCGTACGACTGGGTCGTCTCTGTATCTCGGTAGAACCACCACGTGGTCAACAGGATGCTGGTGTCTGTGATTATAAATATGTGGTAGATCAGACTCCTGTCTCTGGTGTCTCCTTCAGCCACGTTAAACCAGCTGAAGTACCAGATGAGCCCTATGGTGGCCCGGTAGAGCCGTTCCCCCGCTGGGCTGTCCATGAAATCGGTGCCCTGCCTCCAGGCCCACACCACAAAGACAGGCCACAGAATCAGGAAGTGAGCAGCGATGAAGTTGGGCAACACAGAGGCAAAGAGAGCAACCGAAGCCACACGTGGGCCAATCAAAAAGAGGTTCCAGAAGAAGTAGACCACAGATGACAACCAACCTTGATTGTCTTTGTCGGGTAGAAATGAACGAAGTGACCGATGATAATCCACCACCATCCAGGCTATAGAGGTAGTGGAAGCACCCACACTCACATCTGCAGAACAGAAACATGAGTGTCATATTTCAGTTTCTTTTACATTCATTTACATCAGTGGTTCTCTAATGCGGAGTCATAGATTGCAGGCAATGTGAATAACGTTTACCGAAATTAACCTGATCAGCCAGCTCTTTATATAAAGTTTTATATATATATATATATATTAGGGCTGTCAATTAGGATTATCACGATTAATCACATACAAAATAAAAGTTTTGTTTACATAATATATGTGTGTATACTGTGTATATTTATTATGTATATATAAATACACACACATGCATGTATATATTTAAGAAGAATATGTTATGTTTATATATTAAATATATTTATATATATAATATAAAATATAAGAATATAAATATATAAATGTATATACATGTAAATATTTTCTAAATATACAATTTATGTGTGTGTATTTATATATACACATAATAAATATACCCTGTACACATACATATATTATGTAAACAAAACTTTTATTTTGGATGTGATTAATCGTGATTAATCATTTGACAGCCCTAATATATATAGATAGATATAGACATCCAAGGGTGATATTTCACAACCGCTTGATTGCTTGTATCATTACAATGATATTAACTATATTAATATATTAACCATATTATTATATGTACACTATTATCCCCCAGGTCTAATCAGTAAAATGTGACTAAAAGGCATGAAGATATTAAAATATTATAAACATGAACATAATTTTCTGTTAAGAATATTTGAAAAGATGTGTATTGTGAAAAGTAGTTTACAAATACATTTGAGAACTTAAAATAAAATTAAATATAAATATTAGATGAAAAAAGAACGTTTTCTAACTGAACATTTTTAAATAATTACTAACTACTAAAATTACTAAAACTGAGATAAATATAAATTAGCTAGATATGTAGCTAAAAATAAATATTTAAAAAACAAAAGTTAATTCAAAACATTAATAAATACTCTAACAGTATATAAATACTAAAATAGGTATAGAAACATAAATAAGCTCATTCACACCAGATGACATGCTGTAACCTTAAAATAATTAACATTTTTAGATACGATATGGGGATCAGTTTTTTTTTTTTTTTTTTTTTTTTTGTTGATTGTTAGTCTCACCACATGACTTTGATTTAGTGAACAACAACAACAAAAAATTATTTACACAAATACCAACTCTTAGGACTAGTATTTGTATTGATACAATTTTTTTCAAATACTAATATGCAGAGAGGCAGTTATATTAAAATATATTTATAAGAATTAATACTAAAAGAATGTCACTCTGACATTGCTCCCCAACCGTACATACATCAGCTAGATTGGTACTGTATTTGATTTTGATTGTAAAATCTTAAACCTGTCAATGTCCATGTAAGTGGGTCAGATAACCACACATTACTGCATTTCCTGTGAGTCAATGTTCTCAGATCAGACTGGAAAAAAACTACATTTCAACTAAGAGGAAATGCTTCTACCACAAAATGTCAAGAGGAAACTGGGCGTAATTTGGAGGACGTTTTGCTTACAACAGTTTTAATGTACATTATGTTATTAACAAACAACGGATGAATATCATGCGGACGGTCATCTTTTGAGCTGACTGGAGGTCATATACTTTATAGTGAAGTGGTTATAAACATTATTAGTGTAGAAGTGAAGTGGGTACCCACATTGGACCAGTCTTGGGTGATCGTTGTGCAGCATGATGTACATCATGAGGGTGAGCTGTGGTGCGCTCTCACAGAATGTCTCAATGAGCCGCAGCATGCTGAGGTCATGGGTCAGATAAACTGCAAACTCAGACCCACACCCCTTTCGCCACCACACACGAAAACCCTGCCAGATAGCTGATATGTGCCTATGGAAAGAAGGAAAAGGAAAAAAAAAAAAAAAAAAAAAAAAAAAACGGAAGATATGATCTAAATATGAATATTCACAACAGCAGTTTGATCCAAACAAATATATACAGTCATGGCCAAAAATATCCAATCAACATAAAATGTTACGAAACTGCCTAGAAGAGGACGTGTGTCTATATCGTCCTAATGCATGTGAGAAGGAGAGTTTGAGTGGCTAAAGACTCTCCAAGGACCACAGCTGGAGAATTGCAGGGTCTTGGGGTCAGAAAACCTTAAAAAAAAAATGGTCAAACTGAACTTACATCACCACATGTTGTTTGGGAGGGTTTCAAGAAAAATTATCCTAGCTCATCCAAAAACAAACTAAAGCATATTCAGTTATCAGCCATGACTGGAACTTCACATTAGACTGGCTTCTATGGTGAGATGAAACTAAAAAATGAGCTTTTTAGCAGCAAACTCTCCAGATGGGTTTGGTGAACACAGAGATAAAAAGTACCCCATGTGTACAATGAAATATACTGCTGTATTTTTGATGTTGTGGGCCTATATTTCTGCTGGAGGTCCTGGACATCTTGTTTAGACACATGGCATCATGGATTCTATCAAATACCAACAGATAAAAAAATCAGTAGGTGACTGACTCTGTTAGAAATCTTATAATGGGCCATGTTTGGATCTTCCAACCGTACAATAATCCAAACACAAACCTCAAAAACAACACAGAAATGGGTCACTGAGAACAAAACCAAGCTTCTGCTATAGCCATTCCAGTCCTCTGACCTGAACCCTATAGAAAATGAGAGGAGTGAACTGAAGAGAAGCACCACCAACATGGAGTGATTCTGGATGAAGGAATGATCTCTTGTCATGTGATCTCTAACCTCATCAGGCATTATAGGAGAAAATTTAGACATGTTAAACTGTCAAATGGAGGTTTCAAAAAGTATTGAATAAAAGGGTGCCGTTAATTGTGGCCAATGTGTATAAGAGAAAAACATTTATTTCATAATGATATTTCCCCCCATTTTAAATTCTTATTATCCAATGAAATGATACATTTTTGTGAATTTTTTAAATAGAAGATCAAAAGGATTAACAATGCAGATAAAATTTCACAGCCTTTTTTGATCATATTTACCAAGGGTGCCAATATTTTTGACTATGACTGTACAAGAGAGTACCATGGTACTGCAGTGTTTCATATACTTTTATTTGTACATTATACAAAAGTAAATCAGTGGTTTTTAACCAATACCATGGCATTTTTTTTTTCTGAAGTACAGCTCAGCCATCAAGCAAGGCTGGAGAAAAAAAAATACAAAAAAAATAAACTAATAAAACCAGCTAAAACCAGCCTATGCCATTTAACTGGTTTAAGCTGTACATATCTGGTTTAAGATAGTCAAGCTGGTGTTTAGCTGGTTTGTCAACTCTTTAACCAACCTGACCAGGGGTGTATTCCAGAAAGCAAGGTTAACTTACCGTCAGCTATACCCTGAACTTTCGGTTGATTAACCCCAAAACTTGCTTACTCGTGGTATGTGGTTCCAAGAAAGCATCCGGGAGTAAGTTCATTCAATTCAGAGTATGTTCCTGGTTAAGACTCAAGACATTCTCAACAGAGCGACGAATCACTATGGAAATGGACGCTAAGAAAAAGCACACCATGCTGTTTCTTTCTTCTTCTTTTGTTCCATGGTCGTTTACATGCTTTGTGCATATCGCAACCTAATTGATGGTTGTGCAGTCACCTTTATTTATTTTTTATATTTAATCGTTAATCCTTGAGAATATGAATTATATTGTTTGTTTGATGCCAATTATATATTAAGTCATATCAGATATGTGTTTTGATTTAAAATTTAGACATTATAGAAAATGCAGATCCATGTGTGAGATAATAATATAAAATGTAATAAATATATAATAAATTAAACGTTACCTTGTCATAGTGTTTTATAATTTATACAGATAACTTATATATGCCAATAAAACAAATATAATAACAATATTAGAATAATATGACACTGAACGCTCGTCAGTAGATCATGTGCTGATCATGCATGATCAAGTGAACGAACCCTGGAACAGAAGATACTCCGGAGCAGGTTATCTTCAGAGAGCAAGTTGCTATGGTTACTTACATACCCTGAAATTAACCTCCGATTTTGGAACCAAAAGCTGAGGTTATCCACTCGCTTATTCTCAAACATACCTGGGTATGTCACATAACCTGCTTTTTGGAATACCCCCCAGCTAAAGAAGTGATCGAAACCCTTCTAAAACGATGTTCATAATGCTCTGAAGCATGTGAACATCAGGAAAGCCACCAGCCCAGACAGATTCCTGGTTGTGTACAATACTGAGATCATGCGTTGTTCAGCTGGCTGGCTTGTTTACATCCTGAGTTCTTTACTCAGTCAGTGGTCCCCACATGCTTAAAAAATAAATAAATAAATAAATAAATAAATAAATAAATAAATAATAATATAGCCAAAAAAAACAACAAGCTCTTTTGCTTAAATTACTATTTAGGCACTCACATTGTTAATTATGAATGTCTTTGAGGGATTTATCAAAAGCACCATCTGCTCCTCTATCCCTAACAACACTGATCCACTCCAGTTCTCCTAATGCCCCAAGGCATAGGATGCCATCTCCCATATCCTGCATGCCACTCTCAATAAAGGGAATTATGTGAGGCTAATGTTTATAGACTATAGCTCAGCCTTCAACACTATAGTCCCCCACAGACTGGACTCAAAGCTCAGGGACCTTGGACTGAATGCCCCACTTTGTGACAAGGTTATGGACTTTATTTAATGTAGACCTCCGGTATTAGGGTTGTCAAAAGTACCGACTTCGGTACCTGTCGGTACTGAAATTTTAAAAATATGACTATTAAAATTCATTACAATAAAGCATATTTACTTTACTACTTATGTTATATGCAACTCAATCTCGCTGTGCTTTCAGATGAAGCAGCATTTACTACACTGACATAGACGTTCACTGACAAGCTACGCAAAACAGCTTTTATAATCGCAGATCGATTTCTTCTAATTCATAATCACGGAATTAAATCGGTCTGCAATTATGAAAGCAGTTTTGCATTGCTTGTCAGTGAACGTCTAGGTGTAGTAAATGCTGCTTCATCTGAAAGCACTGCGAGTTTGAGTCACTTGTAACAAAGTAAATATGCTTTATAATAATTACAATAAGAATAACTCAGATAAACCATATATTGTCTCAGTCATGTGTTAGTTATGTTGAATCAATGAAAGCAGCAGAATCTTCGGTTTCCTGCATGGCGAGAATGCCCTCTGGCCTATGTTTGGAGATTTACTATAGAGTCATAGAACCCTGCTTCACAACAAGCTGTGCATGAAAATCGCATTCGATTAATTGTACAGCCCTGTTGATAACAATGATCATCGCTTCACATTCTTTACCGAGCGCTCTGTGAAGAACATGAAGCGATGATCATTGTAACCAATCACAGAAATATCTGTTGACCATGTGAACACAATGCATGGCCAATCAGCGGTGCTTAAGAACCTGCTCAACAGCGCTCAAAATTACCACGGGAAATGCTAGTATCATCATATTTTTTTTTTACATTTTAGTACTGACTGGTACCAAAGTTGGTACTTTTGACAACCCTAGGTAGTGAGGGTGAACCTCTATCACCCTAAGCACAGGAGGAGCCCAATAAGGACTTTGTGGCCTCTCAGAGCTCCACTTCTATCATCAAGTTAGGGGATGATACAGTGGTGATGGGCCTCATCTCCAACAACAGTGAGCCCTGCCTACCTTGATGAGGTGGAAAAATTGTCATCATGGTGCCAATCAAACTGTCTCTCTCTGAATGCCACCAAAACCAAGGAGCTGGTTGTGGACTTCAGGAGGTGGCATCAGCTGAATTTACACCCCACTAATCATCGGTGGGACCCCAGTGAACAGAGTGAGCAGCTTCAAATACCTCAGTGTGCACATCACTGAGGATCTGATGTGGACTCATTACATTCATGCACAAGTAAAAAAGCCAGACGACGTCTCTGAGACAACTGAGAAAATTCAAGGTTTCCCCTGTGATCCTGAAAATGTTCTATTTGGGGGCTATAGAAAGTATACTGACTGCATTTCATTGTGGTATGGTAACTGCTCAGCCCAGGCCCGTAAAGCCCTGCAAAGTGTGGTCCACTCAATGTATTTCGAGAACTGAAATCTGTTTTTTGCATAACATCCACATTAGGCGATGCAAAGCTAAGGCTGTTAAGATCCTCAAAGACCCTGCCAGTAAATTCACTGTTCAGTCTGCTAAAATCAGGCAGACGCTTCCGCAGCCTAATGGCTAGAACATCGACATGAAAACACACTCCACTTTCGGGGATCTGGTGGTGTAGGGTTACTCAATAAAACACTGCACACTGCACTTTATGTTGTGTTATTCTATGCAATTCATACTTCCTGCACACTGTTAGCTTAGTTCTGGTTTTAATAAATATGCATACATTTATACAAAGAATTTAAAAATAAGGCATTCTTTTGTATTATCTCTTTTATTGCACAGTCAACAGAGTATGCCAGACCTACATTTCACTGTTTGTATATGTACATAACTTTTATGTGACATAAGATCTTGAATCTAGGCTGATTTCAGCTGGTTTCAGGGATACCTGAATTAAATCCGAAACACATTACAAAACTTTGTGTATACAGTATTCATGTACATCCAAATCCACATACACACAACTCACCAAGTGCTTATATACTACCTAAAAAATCTGAATGATTATTTGATAATGAGATGATTTTGCATGCTACACAGTGCAATTTTAACGGTCCATTTGAGTCCACCCTAAAAAATTAGGTCATGCACACACCCTAGTGTCATTCCGAACCTGTATGAATTTCTTTTCTTTATTTCTTTTTGGAACATTTTGGTAACCAAACAGTTTCCATTCACATTGACTCCCACTGTATTTTTTGCCCATATAATGGAAGTCAGTGGAAGTCAACATAATTGGACATTGGACATTACCATGCATTTCTTTCTTTTTACACATCCATTTTAGGATATATATATATATACATACATACATATGTGTGTGTGTATAAAAAATGTGAAAGCATATGAATATAGGCCCATTCAGTTGCCTTGATATTATTATGAAAACATTACTGAATGTTGATAATACCATAATCTTTTGTGGTTAGTAGGCTCTAGATCTAAATATCTGCATTTTAAGGATGCTAATTTAAGGATTTGCATTTTTCGATTAAATTTTGTTATTAAAAGGAAAGAAAATCACTACCTAGGCTACATAAAGTCACTATGCACTAGCTGCTGCACACCGTTATCGAGCAGTAAATGATAGCATGACGCTACAGAATGTGACAGATTCAGTGACAAAAATAAAACAAATTTATTTTTGCACTTAACTTGATTTCTTTTTAAATGTATTTATACTGTATTTAAAACACTTAATTAAAATGTTTTCATCTGAAACCCGCACTTTTTTCTTTGTTTTTTTTTTTTTTCTTGTTTGTTAATACGTGGGCAAATAAATCTTTTGTAACACTCTCGTGAAGAAACTGCAGTCTCTCACCTGATAAAGAAGCCCAGCTGACACACATGCAGGAAAAGCAACAATTTTACTCTTTTCGCTCCACTGAACAAAACTACGTTCCCGGCGGACGCTTGAGACTCAAAGTCCTTCAATCCGCGATCATACTGCAGCCAGAACCAGCTGAAGAGCTGAATGACGACGGATGATATGAGCATGAAGCCCACAAACAACCCGCACCATATGAACTCTCCATGCGTGTAGAACTCCTTTGCCACCCACAGATCCGAGCCCACGTCAAACAGAAACGTGCACACGCCGATGAGCGTGAAGAAAAAATCCAGCAAGGAGTACTTGGGGAACGTCGCGCAGTTCATCATGGGATGAGCTTCAATGCCGAAGCAGCGGGCTGAAGTTCAGCCACAGCATGCATGTAGCCGAGTACCGTTAGCACACGTACGGTTGCTATTAAAGTACATACAATTCCAGGAACGGTTTAATCTTTACTTAACTGTTGATTCATGTAAACGAGAACTCCACGAGAAAACGCGTCTCTTCAGAGCCATTTCTACAGCAGCAGATACACCATGACATTCTCTAGCACACAAAGTCACAAACTTTAAGCGGTATACAACTTAAGTCACGCCCGCATGACGTCACACACTGCAGCTGGTTACGAGGAAATAGTGTCATTACCATATTAACCCTTATGCGTTGTTGGAGACGTTTTCGTTGAGTCTTATTTTGGCCACAACTTTCCCTGTGTTTCAACAAATGGAATGATTTTTGGTGACAAATCTTATTTACACATATTTTGGGAAAATGCTTTGAAAATTTTCTAAAACTCAAAAATACACTGTGGGCAAATTCACTACCCTTTCGTTATGTTTGTGGATGAAAACATCCACTAAATTAAACTGCTGTAAAAATGTATCAGATAAATATTTTTTTCTAATTTTTTTGCATAAATCTATTAATCAGGGTTAATGGTCCCACCTAGTGATCTGCTGTAAAAATAAAATTTTTACCTCTTCCCAACAGGGAAAACCACCAACCATCAAGAATGCATGATTTTATGGTGGCATCAAAAAATGACGTTATAATGGAAGTCAATGGGGCAAAAACAGACACGAACAATAAATGAGGGAGAAAAAAAATAAAAATAAATCTAAAGCTGCACAAAAATTAAATATGCATCAAAGCCAATGTTGTTACTAATCTTTGACATGCCCAAGACTGTGATAAAAGGTAAAAAAAAAATATCCAGCCACCATTACTTTTATATTGAAAATAAGTCATTTTGTTAGTTTTTTCCCCACAAATCTGTGACATCATTTATGAACTTGGCAATTAAAGAGTTAAAATCTTGGATTTTTTTTTAAACATTAGGTAGTTTTGATCAGGACTGAGGTTGATTAATAGATTTACGCAAAAAAAAAAAAAAAAAAAAAAAAAAAAAAAAAAAAAATTTTGAAAAAAATATTTATCTGATACATTTTTACAGCAGTTTAATTTAGTGGATGTTTTCATCCCGAACATAATAAAAGGGTAGTGAATTTGAACAATGCACAAGGGTTAAAATAAATTTAAATACAAATAGATTCAATGTTTTTGCAAGGAACTGGCTACATTTAAAATCGTTTGAAATTAGTTGTATATGCCAATTTCATGAATACACTTTTACTCCAAAATTGTTAAATATTTTTGTAGAAAATGCAAAAGACATATATAAATACTATAAACATGGTTCAGTATACTACAAACATAAATTATTAGAGTCTGGATTTGAGTTATTTTTAAGACTTATGTGAAAGTGCTTTGGAGTCATTTTAAAAGTTTTAATGATCTGCATATTTGTTTCTGACCATTAGAGAGCAGTGTTGTACAGTAGTAGACCTTCATAATTGACCTATGTTACAACTTATATACAGGTGCATCCCAATAAATTAGAATTTCGTGGAAAAGTTCATTTATTTAAGTAATTCAACTCAAATTGCGAAACTTGTGTATTAAATAAATTCAATGCACACAGACTGAAGTAGTTTAAGTCTTTGGTTCTTTTAATTGTGATGATTTTGGCTCACATTTAACAAAAACCCACCATTTCACTATCTCAACAAATTAGAATACTTCATAAGACAAAAAAATAAATAAAAAAAATTGTAGTGAATTGTTGGCCTTCTGGAAAATGTTCATTTACTGTACATGTACTCAATACTTGTTAGAGGCTCCTTTTGCTTTAATTACTGCCTCAATTCGGCGTGTCATGGAGGTGATCAGCTTGTGGCACTGCTGAGGTGGTATGGAAGCCCAGGTTTCTTTGACAGTGGCCTTCAGCTCATCTGCATTTTTTTGGTCTCTTGTTTCTCATTTTCCTCTTGACAATACCCCATAGATTCTCTCTGGGGTTCAGGTCTGGTGAGTTTGCTGTCCAGTCAAGCACACCAACACCATGGTCATTTAACCAACTTTTGGTGCTTTTGGCAGAGTGGGCAGGTGCCAAATCCTGCTGGAAAATGAAATCAACATCTTCAAAAAGCTAGTCAACAGAAGAAAGCATGAAGTGCTCCAAAATGTCTTGGTAAACGGTTGCATTGACTTTGGTTTTCAAAAAACACAATGGACCAACACCAGCAGAAGACATTGCACCCCAAATCATCACAGACTGTGAAAACTTAACACTGGACTTCAAGCAACTTTGGCTATGAGCTTCTCCACCCTTCCTCCAGACTCTAGGACCTTGGTTTCCAAATGAATTACAAAACTTGCTCTCATCTGAAAAGAGGACTTTGGACCACTGGGCAACAGTCCAGTTCTTCTTCTCCTTAGCCCAGGTAAGACGCCTCTGACGTTGTCTGTGTTTCAGGAGTGGCTTAACAAGAGGAATACAACAATTGTAGCCAAATTCCTTGACACATCTGTGTGTGGTGGCTCTTGATGCCTTGACCCCAGCCTCAGTCCATTCCTTGTGAAGTTCACTCAAATTCTTGAATCAATTTTGCTTGACAATCCTCATAAGGCTGCGGTTCTCTCAGTTGGTTGTGCATCTTTTTCTTCCACACTTCTTTCCACTCAACTTTCTATTAACATGCTTGGATACAGCACTTTATGAACAGCCAGCTTCTTTGGAAATGAATGTTTGTGGCTTACTCTCCTTGTGAAGGGTGTCAATGATTGTCTTCTGGACAACTGTTAGATCAGCAGTCTTCCCCATGATTGTGTAGCCTAGTGAACCAAACTGAGTGACCATTTTGAAGGCTCAGGAAACCTTCGCAGGTGTTTTGAGTTGATAAGCTGATTGGCATGTTGCCATATTCTAATTTGTTGAGATTGTTGAATGGGTTTTTGTTAAATGTGAGCCAAAATCATCACAATTATAAGAACCAAAGACTTAAACTACTTCAGTCTGTGTGCACTGAATTTATTTAATACACTAGTTTCACAATTTGAGTTGAATAACTGAAATAAATGAACTTTTCCATGACATTCTAATTTATTGAGATGCACCTGTAGATATATAAAAAGTTCATGGTGTGTGATACTTTAGGCTCTTCTCACAGATCCATTTAAAAGCATTACCACATGGATAATCATGACTAAAGACTGTATTTATATAACCATGTGTTACCCCTCTATCCCGGGTCTTCACCGCCACACCTCATTCTTGCTTAGAGTGGGTCTCCGGCATGGGAGGCGGACGCACTAACAAGGAGGCTAAAGACTGCAGCCACTAGCGTCAAATGTTAGTATGCCTCTTGAGATCAGGGGAGTGAGGTTTACCTGCACAGCACCTACCGTTGGCCTCCGTTACACTCAGTAGAGTATGTGAGCGGAGAGGCAACAATTTCCCCTCCGCGCTCCAAGCATTCAATAATCACTCCGCTCCAGCTCCGATCCGGGGTTTACCATTTCCCGCTCCTCTGATCAGAAACACCGCTCCGCAGTAAATTATTTCACTATACTTGAAAAATCAAAGTTCTGTTCAGAAATTATATTAAACTAAAAATAAATGCATAATACTAGAAGAATAGTTTTAACATGGTTTATTGGAACACTACAATTAGCCCAAGTTCATGTTAAATGACTGCTTACCTTGCTTAGCTTACTTGTCTGTGCAACATCTCTCTCTACTATTGCAAAGCTGAGGGTAGTTACTTCAGAAACAGAAAGAATATGATGTAACTTTTCAATTTTTCTTCATTCCTGAATGTATGCGCGTGATCTGTATGTTATATGTGAGATTGTGTGCTCAGTCTGTGTGCAGCAATGTAGCAGCACATTAGTTTCGAGCAGAGATTAACAAACTGTACAACTTACAACATGCTTTAAACTCCCTTACTCGTCCATCGCTATTTTAACCTTCCCATGTGATCCTCACATCTGTCAAGCTAACTAATTATCTTTAATGCGTGAGATGGCATAATGTGTGCTCGTGACGGAGCGGTAGCAGAGCATTCCCCTTCAGGAACTCGAGATGCATCCGAAAACGCTATTGGAACGCCCCCAGCGTGACTGTGCTCTGAATCACGTGTAATCTGGAAGGGCGAGACGTCATAGGCGGATGACGTAGCAACCAGGAAGCTATACTGTGTGTTGACCGCAAAGTGAACATGGTCAGCATCTCCACCATCTTGTTCAACTGCCATTGGGTCTGAATACTCCGTCTAAAGATAAACAAAAAAATCATTTTAATTATGGGGGGTTAAACTAACAGAGCAAAACCAAGAATGCATGGTAAGAGGAAATAATTACCTCAGGGTTACTTATTGGATTCTGATACTGGCCAGCCACATTCTCTCATCCGACGAACGATAGTTGTTTTATGAGTGACACCTGAATTGTTGATGGTTTTTTTGTGGTATTATAAGATTTTGAGAGTGTGTTTTTGTGTGTTTTTTTGTGTCTCTGTGTTATAGTGTGTTTTAACATGTGCACAGAACATTTTGGTCAATGCAATAAACCTTGTTCATAATGAAATATTAATCTAATTGGTGAATACTGCACAGTACTTTACATTTTTTGATTTTTAGCAGATATTTTAAATATGTAAATATTTTAAAATGTAACATGCTACATGACCATCAAGTGGTCATTTAATTACCTTAAAAAAAGTTTTAATAACACACAGACGGACGGATGGGTTCGGGAAACACCAGAGGTTGAAAACTGGGAAACGCTAGTTAAATTACAAATAACGTTAGTTTTCTTTTGGATATTACTACAGTAATGAGCATTATATATAATAGTAATTAAGTGGAGCGGCCTGGCCCTGGTGTCAGATCCCTGGCGATTATCTGCACTAATGCCCGAGCAGGACTTTCAACTTGAGCAGAAAGGCCCTGAACAAACCGTAATTTAAACACAAACTACAGCCAAATATTTAACTGGACAGACTGTAGTCTAAAGTTGCATGGAGTAACCATTCCAGTTACATACAAGGGATAATAATAATTAGAACGGGTAACTTTTCACTAGTGATGGGAAGTCAGACAGTTAATTTCAATTAACATGTCATGCATTATATTGCATTACAGGTAACGTAACAACAGCATTACGCCCCTCAGTTCACGCATGCTCGTAGTATCAGAGACGGGGCGCCATTTCGCCACTGCAGGGGGTGACAAGGGGGAATCCCCTTCGATCGTTTTGCCTGTTTAACAGGGACAAGGGGTCATTTTTCTGATTCATTACGGGAAAACCGAGTCTCATGCAGTGCAAGATCTGACCCCTTATGTATGAATGTATAATTAGGGTAGTTGGCAACCCTACTACAGGCGCACATCTAATCTACACGCAACTTCACACATATTTTCCATCTTGCACTCAATATTGTTTATGTAATAGTTTATTTAATCTAATAAACTAATTCAGTAATTCTAAATGTAAAATAAATCCACAGACTGTTTCGAAGGCTGCGTCCTCCAGGAGGTTGCATTTTGTAGGCCACATACGTCATAGAAGTTGCCTAGTTTGAATCATTAACATTACATTCCATAGTAAATAAATTACAACAATTTACATCTCACAATGAATAATGGTCCATTTTAGAATTAAGACACCCTTGATGTATGTGGCCGACAAATGCGACAGTCTTCGAAATGGTGCTTGGTAGCAAATAATAACTGATTCAATCATGGTGTAAATTGTCAAACTGCCTCACTAGTTATGACAAATAATGACATATCAAGAACCTGGTAAAACTTCAGTTAATTACTGTGTTCAATTAGCATCACTCACCTGTCTTAACTCCTCCTTATCGGCCATGTTGAAGAGACTTTAGCGAGTCAAGTTCATGGGTCTGTTCCCGCCCTGGTTGTTAGGCAAAATGTGATTGGTTGGAGAGAGAGCGTGCTGCGATTGGTCAGCGCAACATGGGCGTTATCTGATTGGGTTAAGTAGACGGTGGGTGGAGTCGATATATCTGTGGATTTTTCTTCAGTGGTGATGCTAGAATTGTGTCAAAATCCACAAGTGCGTGAGGTGATCGACAAATGCGCAGAAATCAATTCACAAATGAATGCAGGCAGAATTGTACTTGTGACATAAAAACATATTTGTGAATATGTTTTTTACTAGCAAATCTGATTTTTATATATTTGTGAATTTAATTATTTTTTGTTAAACTCCTTACATATATTTGTGGATCTCATTCTATTCATTTGTGGATAAGATTATTTTTTTTTGTGAATAGCTTTACATTTATTTGTGGATCATAATCTATTTATTTGGAATATTGCTACAATCCTACCCCCATACAGTCGCCACCCCTGGTCTTTACATTTCTTTTGGTTTCCTGCTCGTGTTCAAGCATACTTTAATGTTTGAGAGCAGGGACTGGGACAAAAATTCAGCCCTGGCACTGTAGCCACACCGGCCCACAATACCACACTGACACAGCCTCACCCACGAGCACAGATGGTGAAATAATATACAAGCAGTACCATATATGTAACAGATATTTAAACATTCAATGTATGTGTCTGGCAAACTTACTACTTTTTAAAGAGCACACGTTTATAACAAATTTACACATTCAGTAAAAACAGAAGAAAAAGAATCTGAGGATGTTGTAGAGTCTGTGTGCTGTCTGTTTATGCCATCTGTCTGTTGTTAATGTCATTCGCTTCAGTATGTTGTTCTTTGTTGTCATTGTCTGTCTGTTATTATTATTATAACCGTAGAGAAATCGTGCAAGCGATAAAAACCCGTCCTATGCGCTGTTGGCCCGTAAAAACTATTTTATTTATATATATTTAGAAAAAATCTGACCAGCCCATATTACACAAAATGGTCCGGCCCCTCTGGCATTTGCCAGATGGCCAATCCGCCCCTGTTTGAGAGCGTGACAAAGACCAAGGCTCATGCAGGGTTTTTTTTTTGTTGTTGTTGTTGTTGTTGTTGTTTTTTAGGTCTATTTTGAGTTTAACATATACTAGATGCTGGGTTTACTAAAGTTTAAAATGTAGCACTGGCATAATGTGCAAAGATAAAATAGCTTGTGTAATAATACATTATACTTTTCTGGCATAGGATTTTAGGATTCTGTGTAAGTACTGTAAAATATACACTCGTAAAAAGAAAGGTGCTTAAAAGGTTCTTCACAGCGATGCCATAGAAGAACTATTACTGGTTCCACAAAGAACCATTCAGTCAAAGGTTCTTTAAAAACCATGTCTTACTTACCTTTTTTTATTATTTTTATTTTTGTTTTTTGAAGAATAACCTTTTTGTGAAACAGAAAAGGTTCTTCAGATGTTAAAGGTTTTTTTATGGAACCATTTAGACAAAAAGGTTCTTCTATGGAATCATGAAGCACCTTTACTTTTAAGAGTGTATACAAAAAAGATCATCACAAACTGTTCCACATTGTTGTCCTGTAGGAGTCATGAATGAATCAAAACTTCATGTTAAGTTTTAATCAAAATAAAAGAGGTATATTTCAGTATAAATTTGATGTCTTTAATTAGATATTCTTATGTTTTGGGATATTTGTATGATATGTCATGTCTACTAAAAGAGAAGTGATCGCTGAAATAAAGCCACAGCACACAAGCACTTTTTGCTGAATGTTGAAACGAGAATTGAAAGTTAATTTTCTTCAAAGATGTGCTGATATGGTAAAACTCAGCTGAAAATTTATCCATGACTCTGGCATTGGTAGGATTTTTTTTATGTTTCTGAAAGAGGTCAGTGATATTGTGAAACATTATTTTCAATAGAAAATTACTTTTCTATTGTAATATATTTAAAAATGTAACTTATTTCTGTGATGGGAAGCTGAATTTTCAGCATTTCTACTCCACTCTTCAATGTCGTATGATCCTTCAGAAATCATTCCAATATCCTGCTCGAGAAACAGTTGTGCCACTTCATATATTTGTGGAAACTGTGCTACATTTTTCATGATTCTTTGATGAATAGAAAGTACAAAACAAAAACATTTATTTGTCATTTGTAACAATTTAAAAGCCTTTACTGTCACTTCCTGAATAAAAGTATTAATGTCCATAAAAATAAATCTTATTGATCCTAATCTTTTGAATGGCATAGTGTACCATGCTATCAGTTTTACTTTTCCCAGATAAACTTTTTTAGTTTTGAGCATGAAGCATCAAACCATTCAATCTCAGTTTCCAGACAAGCACAGTCTTCTCCATCTGAGTCCTCCTGTGTCCAGTTATCAGGTTCAGATAGACCAGCTGTCCTTTTGTGCCAGAACCTGTCACAAAAAACCATTGCACATTTCTCAGTTGCAATGCAGCAATTAAAATGTAGCTCGACAACATGGAAAATGTGCATTTATGCCAGCTAAAGTGAATAAACTCAAACTCTTACGTTTCTCCTGAGAGAGTTGTGTTGTCCACCCACATCCAGTGTCCTTCAGTGTACAAATCATGTAGTCCAATCCAATGTGGCTCTTTCAGCTTTATTGAGGCCAAATTATACTGGGAAAGGACATAATAAGACAGGTTCTTGATATGTGATATGTAATTGTGTCCATGTGTATTGAATAGTTATTTTTGGTTATGGGGTTGGCCAAAAATACAAAACTTATTGTTGATTATCAACATTTTCTGGAAGTCAAGCACCTCCTTTTACTCACCAAGAGTTGTTTTTAGATCTAAAAACACATTAATATATTATACACTTACCTGATCATCTTTGCCTGTTATTGTGACCAGCTGACCTCCAGTTTTCGTACAGTAATCTCGACTTTCCATCCAGCTCAGTTTTTCGGAAGAGAAATAGTAGTACTTTCTCTTTTCAAATGGGCTGTCTGTGCAAGAAAAATACATGCAGATGGGAGAAAAAAGAAAACCCAAGACAGCTAAAATTAGTACTTTAGTATCATTACTTCTGTACTTTAGTAACTTGAATAGTGAAAACAACAGGTGTGTGTGTTACTTCCTCTCTTAGGTTTCACTGCTCATGGAGATTTAGGGAATTTTATAGAAAGAGTTCACCTATAAAAAAAACTTACTTACCTCAGTTTATTCATTGATGTATGATTAAACTACAGTTCAAAAGTTTGAGGTCAGTAAAATGTTTTTAATATTTTTAAAGACATGTCTTATATTCACAAAAGTTACATTTCTTTGATCAAAAATACAGTAAAACAGTAATATTGTGAAATATTAATTTTAAAAAAGTGTTTTCAATTGATATATATTTTACAATGTTATTTATTCCTGTGATGGAAAGCTGAATTTTCAGCATCATTACTCCAGTCTTCGGTGTCACATGAGCCTTTAGAAATCATTCTAATATGCTGATCTGCTGCTCACAAAACATTTTTAAAATTATTTTTATGTGTAAACTTCAATACACTTTTAGGAATCTTTGAATACAAAGTTCAAAATCACAGCATTTATTTAGAAATACTTGTAACATTATAAATATCTTTACTGTCACTTTAATTTCTTTACTGTCTTTACTGTCACTGCAAACATTTGAACAGTATTTTTTTAGCTTAACAAAATAAATGAACAAATCAAAAAATAACATAAAAAGTAAAATACATAGTAGAGTTTCTGTCTGGTAGCAGCACATGTGACCCGTGGTTAACACACGGTCAATGAATTCACACATACCCACAGTCTTTTCTCACACAATCATGAACCTACAAACTGAATGTCATTATTAACGACTAAAACACAGTACGTCTCCTCACCTGTGGCATTCTGCTCCTGTATTTCAATGTCGACTGCAGCATTTCTGTTTTGCTCTTTTAACAAATCAGATGACCTCAGTAGTTGGGAATCTAAAGTAAGAATATCATATAAAGTGTACTGGTGTAACGCATTTATACATAAAATATGCCATGCTTACGATGCGAGTCATATGCTGCTGCACAATATGCAGCAAATTGTGCCCTGTATGTGTGTTGGACAATGTGTGCGCACCATCCTAAGTGTTAAGATATCGTGTACTCACAGAGAATTCCCAGTACACACAGAGCCAGCAGAGCCACCAGCAGAGAGACACTAAGGACAGCCAGAAGAACTGCCTTACAGGATGGGTCTTTCTCTTTTCTAGATGAGAATGTGTGTTCAGATGCATCTGTAAACACCCAGGGCAGGTCTATTATTGCAGGTCTATTACTGAATGTTAATTATGATACTATGTCTGCAAGTCTCTGTCTGAACACCTCAACATTTTGGTCTCTTGAAATAAATTTAGAGTCATATCCTAGCATTGAGAGGCACCTGCAATGTCTTTGGTCTTTGGATCCCAGTCCAGGTCATCACTGTTTCCATAAGCGTACTGGTCTGCTTTGTCTAAGGGATGTTAAAGAGAAGACCTTTAAAAATTTAAAAAGTAAACATTTTGTAAAGAAAAGCACATAAAATGTAAAAGCATGTCTTACCAACTGAGGTTGGCTGTTTATTATCTTTCAGCCTTACAAAATCACCATTTGCATAGATATCTGCCATTTTACAAGTTGTCACACACAACTCTAACCAGAAATCTTATCAGACCTTAGACTAATGTAACCAGGAAATGTCACGGCTGTTTTAAACTCAACCACAAGGAAGTCAGAACTGAATTTTTTAGAAGCATATAGCTATATCCGCTACACTCTAAAAATGACTGGGTTAAAAATAACCCAATTGGCAACCCAGCACTGGGTAAATATTGGACAGAACACGTGCTGGGTTAAAGCAACCCAGCATGCTGGTTTACACATTTTAACCCAGCAGGCTTGGTTGTTGAGAAACCCCAAAATATAGTCATTTTTACCATTTATGTGTTTGCATTTTTGTGGTTCTGGGTTATTCTTGCTGGGTTATTCTCATAATTTCGCCTATGCTTAAGACAATCATGGATTAATAAATAATGAAGAATACAGGTTATTTAGACTGTTAAAAAATGCCATCTGACATTCACAAATGTGTCAAAATTTGTACCAATGACAAAGGACATGCAATTTTCTTTTTCTTTTTTTTTGTTTCCAGCAAATGCAAAAATCACAGAAATACAGTTGCAATAAATAAGAAAATTTGTTCTGAATGACTTGTGTCTGTCTAGCTGTTTAACTATTTAAATACACAGTGAAATGACATTGACAATTAAAATTTAGAAAGCCAGAGAATGCAAAATCATTTAAAGATGTCCTAAAATTTATACCAAGTATATAAAGACTCCTAGGTAGATGTACACTGCTTAGGGTAGTAAATGGTATAGTTCACCCAAAAATGAAAATTCTGTCATTTATTCCTCACCCTCATGTCATTACAAACCTGCAAGTTAAGATATTTTCGATGAAATCCGAGAGCTTTCAGACGCGACAGCGGCAAGGAACCAAAACTCCATCCGTAATAGAATGTAGGGCTGTGCGATATGGACAAAAAAAACCTATCACGAGTTTTTGATCAGTTTTGCGATTTCGATTTTAATCACGATTTTGAGACACACAGACATGCTTTACAGTCATAAATGCATTCAGTATAAATTTGTAACATATTTACAAAAGAAAACCAATGAGAGTTTTATAAAAAAAAAAATGTAACATGCCTCTAACAGACATAAGTCAAAATAATCACTAAGTAAAGATGTCAAACAAAATGTCTAGACATATGGCAAAAAAATAAATAAATAAATAAAATAAATCCCGTGTCCAGGGCTTTTTTATTTTTTTTTATTTTTTTTTTTTGCCATGCATTGGTCATAGAGCTCATTGTAGCGGTGCCTCAGGTGCTGAAATATATTTATTGCCAAAGGTTCACACGTACTCCGTCTGCAGTGCGTATGTGTATGCGGTGCAGAAGCAGCAGCGAGAGCGCGTTATTGTAATTCGAAAGCACATTAAAATAATGCGCGAGCGCGAATCTCTCCGCTCGCGGGCAGATTTCCTTTGCTCTGTCACAAAACCAGACACACGTGCTCAGATACACGCTGCTCTCGCCCGGAGAGAATGCGCGCACTTAAAACATGTCTCCTCTCACTCAATCACTCACAACTCTCTCTATGCTCATGCGCTAGATATTCATTCTTTTCGCACCTCTCGAGTTCTAACCTTTTCTGTTCATCTTTAACCGCGTGCAGTGTGAACGCTCTGATCCATTAACATGGGCTCGGAAAAAATATGCATCACAGACAGAGTGTGAACCTTGGCATATGCCCAGTCTGTTCTGTTCTCGCGCTCCATTCTGATTGGATCGTATAGCATAGGCTACTGCGGGAGGTCGGGACCGCGGAAAATCGTGCTATAAAGCGATTTAGAAATCGCGCACGCTCAAATCGTGATTTTATTACGATTTCGATTAATCGAACAGCCCTAATAGAATGGAGAAAAAATCTTGGGAGAAACCAGGCTCAGTCGGGGGGTCAGTTCTCCTCCGACCAGACGAAACCAGCAGTTCAATTCCAGGCTGCAGCAGAGTCTGATTGTGCAGTGGACTCATCTGGTTCCTGTTGTCTTGTGCCGATGGCCGTCTAGGAGAAAAATGCAGAAGATGCTGGAAACCCAAAGAATGTGCA
The DNA here is from genome assembly GCF_018340385.1 of Cyprinus carpio. Classification (NCBI taxonomy): domain Eukaryota; kingdom Metazoa; phylum Chordata; class Actinopteri; order Cypriniformes; family Cyprinidae; genus Cyprinus; species Cyprinus carpio. The sequence goes on from NC_056615.1 coordinate 6,085,407, forward strand.
AGAACTGCTCAGGACCAACGCAGGATTCATGAACAACTAACACAAACCAGAAAAACAGTCTTGGATCATCCAGGAAATGATACAAAGTATTAAGATTCAAGGGTGTGTAAACTTTTGAATGGGGTCATTTTTATTATTTTTTCTTGTGGAGTATACATAAACATCTGTTATGTGAAATAGCTTATTCAGGACAGCATATAAAAATAACATGCAATTTTCATGAGCTCTCTTATTTTGTTACAATTATTAACATATTTGCAAATTCTGCAAGGGGTATGTAAACTTATTAGCACAAATGTATATACTCAAGTAAACTATACTCAAGTAAAGAATCTTCTTAAATTAATGTAAACAATATGCTGATATACATCATATGTCAATTTTACACTCTAAAAATGGCTGGGTTATTTTTTAACCCAAAATACTGGGCTGAGTCTGTTGGGTCATTTTGTTGGGTTATTTTATGACTTTTTAAACACTTTTGGGTAGTTTCGATTTACCAGGTGTTGAGATAAACCTGCATATTGTTTACATTTATTAATTTTTATATGCTGTCCTGAATAAGCTATTTAACATAACAAATGTTTATATATACTTCACAAGAAAAAATAATAAAAAATGACCCTGTTCAAAAGTTTACATACCCTTGAATCTTAATACTTTGTATCATTTCCTGGATTATCCAAGACTGTTTCTCGTGTTAGTTGTTCATGAATCCTGCGTTGGTCCTGAGCAGTTCAGCTGCCTGCTGTTCTTCAGAAAAATCATCCAGTTCTTGCACATTCTTTGGTTTTCTAGATTCTTCTGCATTTTGGAACCTTTTCCAAAAGTGACTGTATGATTTTGAGATTAGGGCTGTGATGGTGGCCGGTGTTGTGCCGAATTCTTCACCCCTGCCAGATTCTGCATCCCCTCGTTGAAGTCGCTACCTGATTGCCTAATCCCAACCCCACCCCTAATCCTAACCCCTCCCCCACACCTACTCCTAAACCTACCAATACCAGGGGGTGCATAATCTGGCAGGGTGCAAATTTCGGCAATACACCGGTTGCCACCGCGGCTGTCAACTGCCACCGGCGGTAGTGCACGTGACGTCACGCACTCTACGCACACTTGTTTTATATACAAGTGTAACAACAGTAATAGTTGCAAATTGTTTCATTTCGACTTTAAGTCTATGGTAATTTACAAATTACCTCAAACACCATACACAGCATTCCCTTTAGACTGGCAGGTTTGAGCCCCGGAAAATACAGTTGATGCATTCAGCAAATTGATTTTGTGTTGGGCAATGGACCTTGTTGGGAAACCAAAATCGCTGATTTGTTGCCATCTTCATTCATGTCACCCATCCGCGTTTGTACAAGTGTCTTCAAGTTCCCGTGAGCACAAACGCCTGTCTGGTCAGATTTAGTGAGGCTTAGTTTCTCCAAACTGGCCAAATACAAACGAGACTGTGATAAATTAAAGATAACAATAAATGTGGCAATGATTCCTATTTCAAAGAGAGTGCGTGCAGACGAGGAGTTAATGCGCCCAAGGGAATTTATAATTTCGCCTGTCTCCGCTCCGCGAGCCTCTGCTGACTGCGCACGCACCTTCCAAAACGGATATGGAACGCCAAACAGGTCACGTTTTGCCATTAACCAGACGCCTGGTGTGCAGAAAACACTGTATTTTATGGCGTTTTGGATGAAAAAAACGGCGTAAAATACGGCGTTTTGTAGTACAGACGCCGTAAATTACGCCGTTTTCACAGCAGAACCGCCGTTAATGTCGGCGTTTATTGATGCAATCCAAAACTCTGTTTAAGTCTGCGTGAACTGGAAGTTGCAAACAACTTTTCTCCAGTGTATTGACGTATTTCCGAGAAAAACGGAATACTAAATGAGGAAAAATAGTGGGCGTGGCTTTATTTTCCAACTAGCAACTGATTGGATCTAGAACCAAAAATGCACCTCCTTGCCATCTCTCCTTTCACGCGCTGTCAATGCTCGCAAACACACAGGCAGCCTGTCTACTGTCAGTTGGAGGGGCGTGGTTACGGATGCTAAACAGACACCCAAACCGTCAAACCTATGTCATCAGGGAAGATCTTCCAATGCAGAGGGGAGGGGCATTTTCAGATTTTGATTAAAGATTATGAAGCCAAAAAAATTTTTTGTGTGGATTGACTTGCATGGATGAATTGTTCACCACAAAACGATCAATTTATGCAAACAAAGTAAATATGGTCAATTTTGATTTCAGTTGGAATTTAATTTCGCTGTTGGCCATCCATAATAAGCCATAATTTACGGCGCTCCGTTTGACAAAGACGGAGTAAAAAACGCAGTTTTCTGTAATATTAAAATCAGCCCCTCCTTTTCTGCACAGTCCAGCCCCTTTGATGCAGTAGGCAGTCAGACATGAACAGTAGAATGTCGATGTGAATGGTGATCTACTTCAAGGATCCTGTTTTTTTTTACGTTATGTGGCCAACATTTGGACTTTCATTATGTGATGTTTTTACTTTTTCACCGGGTACACGTGTGTCTTTGTCTTCTTTTTCATATGTACACAAATGGTGCAGTTTTATTATCCCTTTGTGTAAGTTGGTGTGTGTCAAATCTAGTGAGCATACACTTGGAAGTATCGCCCAGCAAGCAATAGCCGTCATTTCACCGTCTCGGTTAACTATAGACCAGATATAGTCCAGTTATGTGTAGCCCAACTAACCCAGAATTTTGTTAAAAGTCATTTTTTGGCAAAATAACTTGTGAGATATATGATATTACGTCATGTAAGCAAAGTCAACAGCGTTTATAAGGTGTTTGGTTTCATTTCTTTAATGTGTTCAATAAGTATACACGAAGCCGCTATTTAGCTAGTCATCAGAGCAGCTATTTGTAGCCCACTCATAATCCAAACTGAGCCACTAGTTTTTGTCCAGGCAGTGCATGGTTCATATCCCATCATGTCCACAGTGTCAATAACATCAACCAAAATATAAGTGTAATTTCTTGACATGGTCTATATGTAGCCACGTTTTAGCTCTAAATTGGACGGGCTACATGTAGTCTGCTTTTAGCCCTTGGGCGAAATTGAGGCTATATGTGGTCTAATTTTAACGGCTTGGCTATAGCCCTATACCAGCAATAAGCATAGCTAAAATAGCCTTAAAATTGTTTACATGTAAGTTTTGACCACACAGCTTATCAAATACATTTTTGAAACATTACAATTAGGGAATGGCCCGTACCCGGTAGATGTTTTGAGTCTCATCGATGGCAGGAGGAGGAGGTACCGCATCATCACCAGACTCTGTGGAGGGAGGAGATAAAGGGTCAGTGTGAGGTTTCAGTAACGAGACATGGAGTGAAGGTGAGATACGGTAGTGAGCAGGGAGGTTGAGTCTGTAGGTTACTTTGTTCAGCTGCCTCTCGATGGTAAATGGACCAATATACCGGGGACTCAGCTTACGGCAAGGCAGCCGGAGATGGATGTCCCGAGTGGATAGCCAAACCTTCTGGCCAGGTTGGTATTGCGGAGTGGGACCTCTTCGGGCGTCGGCTTGTTCCTTGTGTCTCCGGACCGCCTGTTGGAGATGCATGTGAGCCGAGTCCCAGACCCTCTCGCTTTGCTGGAACCAGTGGTTGACAGCTGGAACCTCGGAGGGCTCACCTGACCAGGGGAAGAGGGGTGGCTGATAGCCCAGGACACATTGAAACGGGGTGAGCCCAGTGGTGGTTTGACGGAGTGAATTTTGTGCGTATTCAGCCCAGGGTAAGTATTGGCTCCAGCTGTCCTGGTTCTGGTGGCAATACAGTCTCAGGAATCTCCCGACTTCCTGGATCTTACGCTCAGTCTGGCCGTTGGTTTGAGGATGGTATCCGGAGGAGAGACTGATGGACACCCCTAGGAGATGGAAGGCGGCGTTCCAGATGCGTGAGATGAATTGGGGACCTCTATCCGAGACAATGTCCTCTGGGAGTCCGAAGTGGCGGAAAACTTGATGGAAGAGTGCTTCTGCCGTCTGTAGAGCAGTAGGTAGACCCTTGAGGGGAATGAGTTTGCAAGATTTAGAGAATCGATCAACCACGACCAGGACGCTTGTGTAACCTTGGGATGGAGGAAGATCGGTCTTAAAGTCTACTCCAATGTGCGTCCAGGGTCACTCGGGGATGGGCAGAGGCATGAGTTTCCCTTCTGGTAGCTTCGTAGGGGTGTTAGCAACGGCACAGACTGAGCATCCTTGCACATATCGAGAGACATCCCGAGACATGGAGGGCCACCAGTAGCGTTGTTTCAGGAGCGAGAGGGTCCTTCTCCTGCCTGGGTGTCCAGAGCCCGGGGATGTATGAGTTAAGTCCAAGAGGGGCTGGCGATGGGTTGGGGGGAACGTAGAGATGCCCCTCTGGACCTCCCGGCAGAGCTGGGTTTTGTAGATTCTCATTAGTAATCTGTTGGTTGATGGTCCACTGAATCGGGTTAACAAAGCACGGCTGGAGGGAGAATGGGTTCAGGAACGGATGGTTCAGGATCGGCTTGGTAAAGGCGAGAAAGGGCATCCGCTCTACAGTTCTTGTCACCTGATCTATAGGTGACCTGGAAATTAAATTGGGTGAAGAAGAGAGCCCATCGGGCCTGGCGATGATTCAAGCATTTGGCTTCTCTGAGATACTCAAGATTGCGATGATCTGTAATGACTTGGAAAGGTTGCTTGGCTCCCTCCAGCCATGGCTAGGAGCTCCCAGTTTCCCACGTCGTAATTCTGCTCCGCCGGGGATAACTTTTTTGAATAGAAGGCACATGGATGGAGCCGTGGGGGGGTCACCCTGCCGCTGAGAGAGGACCGCTCCAATCCCGGTTGCTAAGGCGTCAACCTCCACTATGAAGGGCAGATCTGGATTGGGGTGAACCAGGACCGGAGCCGATAGGAAGGCCTGTTGTAAGGCCTAGGGAGAAGGCTTCTCGGGCAGGTGTTGTCCATGAGAGAGACTTGGGCCGGTTCTTTAGCATAGAAGTGAGAGGAGCACTAAGCAGACTGTACTGGTTAATGAAGCGTCTGTAGAAATTGGCAAATCCCAAGAAGCGTTGAAGTTCTTTCACGGTGTTGGGTAATGGCCACTGCTGGATGGTTTCTACCTTCCTCTGGTCCATCTTGATACCGTGCTGGCTGATGATGTAGCCTAAGAATTGGATGGTGGACGTATGGAACTCACACTTCTCTAATTTTAGAAACAGTTGATGTTCTCGTAGTTTTTGAAGGATTTGGAGTACATGCTTCTCATGTTCTTTCATGTCACTGGAGTATATCAGGATATCGTCTATATAGATGACAAAGCGATTCCGGTACTCACGGAAGATCTCATTCATATAGTTCTGGAAGACGGATGGGGAGTTGGACAGGCCATACGGCATAACCCGGTATTCGTAGTGTCCTGACGGGGTTATGAAGGCAGTCTTCCATTCATCACCTCTTCTAATGTGGATGAGATTGTAGGCGCTTCAGGTGACGGTAGTCTATGCACGGCCTCAAGCCTCCATCCTTTTTGGCCACGAAGAAGAAACTCGAAGTGGCAGGGGACGTAGATGGACGAATGAATCCCTGACGCAGGGCCTCCTGAACGTACTCCTCCATGGCCTTCTGTTCCGGGATGGACAGTGGGTAGATCCGACCCTTTGGGAGGGTCGCTCCAGGCAGGAGGTCGATGGCACAGTCCCATGGCCGATGAGGTGGTAAACGTGTAGCCAACCGCTTGCTGAATACATCCTGGAATGCACGGTACGCTGGTGGGATTTCCACTATCACATTAGTTGCCGGGCTCTCCACAGAGGTGGACAGGACAGGAAGATGATCAGGAGTTGCGGGAGATTTCGGTTGGGGCTTTCTTGGGTGATTAATACACTTCTTAAAACATTCATCACTCCATTTGAGAATCTCACCGGTTGCCCATTGGATATGTGGCTGGTGGGCGTTTAACCAGGGGCGTCCCAGGATGATGTCCGCGGTTGACTCCTCCAGGACCATGAACGTGATTTCCTCCATATGCAGGCTGCCAACGCGGAGGAATAGTGTGGGGGAGTAATGGCGGACACGACCGCTACCCAGCGGCTTTCCTTGGATGGTGAGTATTCTCAGGTCGACTGGGCATTTCTTCTGACGAAGATTTAATTCTTGGAGGATTTGGGTGCTAATGAAGTTCCCAGCCGACCCAGAGTTGATGAGGGCTTGCGCTGAAACACAGGAATGAGAATTACCGACATGGACCAGAGTCTTAATGAGTTGAGAGGTTTGAGGTGGAAATTGGAGTGTACTCACCACTGGGTGTGGAGGTCGGACCGGGTAGTTGGAAATCACATGTCTGTCTCCCCCACAATAAAGACACAGGCGATTATTCATCCATCGAAGATGCTCCGCGTTGGTCAGATGGTTTGAATCAACCTGCATTGGTTCAGGTGCTGGGGCGGCGACAGATGTTGAAGCAGGCAGAGGATTGACAGCAGGAGTATTCCTGTGGGAGGCGTATAAACGTTGTGACACTCTGATAGTCTTCTGAATAAGATTCTCAAGTCCCATGCTGTCGTCGTAGACGACTATTAGCTGCTAAACCTTCCTTCGCAGACCATGACGAAAAGCAGTTATCAGAGCAGTTTCGTTCCAACCACTCGTTGAAGCCAGAGTGCGAAATCGGAGAGCAAACATGCTGACAGACTCCTCTCCTTGATGAATATGATATAACTGATCATGGACGGACAGTTCAGCGGTATGATGACCAAAAACATCTTTCATGTGAGCAAAGAAGGTGGATAGTGAAGTCGTTACCGGAGCATTTGTTTCCCAGAGGGGTTGAGCCCATTGTAGTGCTCGTCCAGAGAGAAGAGAGATGACAAATGCAACGCGACCGCATTCATTCTGGAACAGGTGAGTGTTGGCCTCGATGTAGAGCGAGCACTGAAGCAAAAACCCGCTGCAATCCTCCGCCGCACCGCTGTATGTCGCTGGTCGGGCCACGGGACTGGCAGAGGCAGCTGATGAAGTAGTCGTTGTTGCAGGTGGCTGCTGGAGTGCTTGCTGTACGGCCGTGATGATCTCGGGAGAAACATGGGTTGGGCTCGTCGTGGGTTGTGGTAGTGAGGACCGTACAGCGTGAACCAGTGCAGCAAATGGATCCGCGGTGCGGTCCCCGCCTGTGTCCGGAGAGCTCTGCATAGGGTCTGATCTTCTGTCAGACACAAGATGGGAACACAGAGGTAGGTGAACGTGTAGCAGTATTTATTGTGACAGAGGTTTCAGACACAGGTGAAGCAACAGGAATAGTCTAGACATGAAGAAGGTTGGAACTTAGCTCTGGTTGTGATGGAAGTAGATGACAGAATTGGAAAGCGGCACAGAGGAACTGACGAGGAAGGAACAACGGATATCCAGGGGAACAACAATGGTAGCGAGGGTTCAGGTAAGTACATGTGGGTCAATGCTAGATCAGACGAGGAGTGAGGGGAAGTGATAGTCCTTAAATGAGAGCCTGGTGATGATTGACAGGTGCTCAGAATTCTGGTGATTGTGAACGAGTAGGCGTGGAATGTGGAGAGGGTGTAGGCTGTGACTCCGTGACAGACCCGATATCTGGCTATGTCTAATCTATAACCTTGAATTTGGTTTTATGTCATTTTTGCAAGTTGCGAAATATATATTTTTGCCCAGGCAGCACATGATATGGTTCTCATCATGTTCGCAGTATCAATAATATCTAGACAATAAGTGTTATTTCATGACATCTGTAGCCACGATTTATCCCTGAATTGGACAGGCTGTGTATGGGCGAAATCAAGGCAATCTGTGGTCTAATTTCAATGACTTCAATGACTAATTTATAGCCCTATATTGAACCAGCTAATCTAAAATTGTTTACATCTACATGCATGACATCATAACAACCAAGTCATTTTTAGCCACGTTTTAATTTGCATTATTTTTGCTGTCACCAGGGAGCAGATAGGATTTTTTAACTGGGGGGGGACCAAGCTGTCCAGCAGTCAAATTTTTTCAGTCCAGAAAAATCACCAGCTCAGTCATAGATGATAGTACAGGTGCATCTCAAAAATTTAGAATATCATAGAAAAGATCTTTATTTTTTGTAATTTAATTCAAAAAAGCTAACTTTCTTATATTCTAGATTCATTGCACAAAACTGAAACATTTCAAGAATATTTTTTGTTTCAGTTCTGGTGGTTACGACTTACAGCTTAGGAAAAATAATAATTCAGTATCTCAAAATAATAGAATATTCCTTTTTGAGCTTGATTAGTTTGATTAATTTTGAGTATAAATACTGGGTACCTCTTGGGCTAGTTTAGAACACGCAACAGTTGTCCAGAAGACAATCATCGACAACCTCCACAAGGAGGGTAAGCCACAGAAGGTCATTGCTGAAAGGGCTGGCTGTTCACAGAGTGCTATATCAAAATATATTAATAGAAAGTTGGCTGGAAGGAAAAAGTGTGGTAGGAAAAGGTGCACAAGCAGCAGGGATGACCACAGCCTTGGGAAGATTGTCAGGAAAAGCTAATTCAAAAACTTGGGAGAGCTTCACAAGGAGTGGACTGAAGCCAGAGTCAGCACATCAAGAGTCACCACACTCAGACGTCTTCAGGAAAAGAACTACAGGTTTCACATTCCTAGAACCAAGCCGCTCCTGAACCAGAAAAAAACATCAGAAGCATCTCACCTGGGGTAAGGAGAAAAAGAACTGGATTGTTGCTCAGTGGTCCACAGTCCTCTCTTCAGATGAAAGTAAATTTAGCATTACATTTGGAAAACAAGGTCTGGAGTCTGGAGGAAGACTGGAGAGGCACAGAATCCAAAGTCCAGTGTGAAGTTTCTGAAGTCAGTGATGATTTGGGGTGCTGTGATGTCTGCTTGTGTTGTTCCATTGTGTTTTATCAAGTCCAAAGTCAATGCAGCCATCTACCAGGAGATTTTGGAGCACTTTATGTTTCTATCTGCTGACAAGCTTTATGGAGATGCTGATTTGATTTTGCAGCAGGAATTTAGCACCTGCCCACAGTACCAAGACCACTTCCAAGTGGTTTGCTGACCATGGTATTACTGTGCTTGATTGGCCAGACAGCATGCCTTACCTGAACCTCACAGAGAATCTATGGGGTACTGTGAAGAGGAAGATAAATAACATCTGAAAAACAATACAGAAAAGCTGAAGGCCGCTATTTTGAGAAAATATTCAAATTTTTTGAGATACTGAATTTTTCATTTTTCTAAACTGCAAGTTGTAACCATCAGAATTAAAACAAAAAAAACTCTTGAAATATTTCTGTTTGTGTGCAATGAATCTAAAATATAAGAAAATTAGCTTTTTTGAATTAAGTTCCAAAAAATAAAGAACTTTTCCATGATATTCAAATTTTTTGAGATGCACCTGTATATGATCACTATGATTTCCGCCACAGGCACAATTGAGGCAGCTACCAGCTCCTCATAGGACCCCGGGGTCAGGAGTGAGTCATAGCACATACACACACAAAGAACGTAAACGTCAGTGGCAGCACCATCGTCATGTGTGTTTATTGACAACAGAAAAGCGTGTAGTGAGAAGGTGGGTACAAAGTAAGGGTTAGATTATTATTGTGCTTCAGCCTGCATCTGCCCTGACCCGATTCTTTAGCACCAAAACAAACACATCCATACCCCAACAGGACCTGCTACAGTGGCCAAGAGAGCTAAACGTGCTGCAAATAACAAAAACACCTGCAAATTATGAAAACATCTTCATCAATTTGACAACACATGCTGCAAATACTCACAATACAAGCAAATAAAGAGATGTGCTGCAAAAACACAGACCACATTGGAAATATTTAAGGGAACCGTAAAGTGAAAAACATGGCTGGGACATAATTTATCAATGTTTGCTTTGAAAAGATCTTTGTTTATTTTAACATCCTGATCATACGATTCCTTAGCTGACTAAATACACAATTACTGTAACTGTAAACGGTTATGTAAGCTGGCTAATTTACTTTTACAACTTATCTTACGAAAACTAACCAAAGCCTATGGTTTTACTATTGAAATTAAATGTCTGCTAAATGACTAAATGTAAATGTATTGTAATATGCGTCCTGTGCACTCAAATTGAGCGCTCTCTTCACTCTATCAGGACAAGACACACCCCTTTACTGCTCATTGGCTACAAGTGTGTTTTGGGACTTTGTCAGACACTGCGGTCAAAAGCGTGTTTCAAAAATCGCTTAGTACATGTTTAAGGAATGGCGGGCAGGTTCGCCACTACTTAGGCTAATGCACATAGCGGAAACCCTGATTAATCCTCTGTTTACCAATGAGCCTTTCATTGAGACAGTGAGGGGGACGGATCGGCTTACTATGAATCTGGGGGGGGTCATGTCCCCACCATCCCTAGTGCCATCTGCGCACCTGTCGTCAAATGACCAGCATTTACGCTGCGCCTCGTCTCGTTTTCATGACGTGAGGTTCGTTGACGACGATATGTAAGGAAAACAGGTCAATTTAGCTCAAAGGGAATCATTTAAGATTTTAAAGGGAATTTGAACAGAATCACTGTTTTACGACTGATCACTGAAACGGCCAGCGATTCATTGAATGAGCCGTTTAACATAAAATCTGCACTGGATATTAATATCCAAAGTATAGTGAAAACACTATTAATTAGCACAGTAACAAGATCGGCAGTTTAAGACATTAACTTGTAAGCACAAAACACAAGATACTTCTCTTTTCAGTATGAATAGGGTTTCCCGAGGTTGCTGATTGGCTGGAAGTTCAGTAGTCGTTGACGTGACGTCTTGGGAAGCCCGAGGATGGGAGTAGGCTGACTATGCGGAGTTGTGGGCTGGTTGAAGTTGAACAGGCACTCGAGGTCAGACTCAGAGGCACGGTGTTACAAAACTTAACTCAGAACACGAAACTCTCAAATGGAAAAGAAAAGAAACTAAAGTAAAAGAACAGAAGAAAAGTTTGACAAGACTAGGTGGTGTTTCTTCTCATCGTGGCTAAGTAGCAGCAGGCGTGCAGGCTGAAGCACGCTGGAACCACGCTCAAAGAACGCTAAAAGTGATGACTAAAAGCTAAAACTACAAGCAAAAGCTAAAAAGCAAAATTTGATGGTGTCCTGAGTATTTAAACTGGCCTTTTGGCCACACCTCAAATGTTGTCTTGACCAGTTAGATATTGTCTTTGCTCGGGGTGTTGCGATATTTGTCCTACCCATTCATAAATCATATGTTATCTTATCAATCACGTGGTCCGAATTTTCCCGCTCTTGCAGAGTATATTATGTACATAATTAGTTTGGCTGTTGAGGGTCACATCACCCGACAGCTATGCCCCTGCCTCATAATGTGTAAAAAATTCACAGTTCAAATCAAAATATTGCCACACTGCCCTCTGCAGGACAAAGACTCAAAATGTTCTTGACCAGAGATAACCAAATTTCACTTTATATGTTAATAATCATGTATACATTTCAAATAAAAAAAACAAGACTCTTAATGATCCATATGCTCCAGAACTACCCTGCGGATAATGTTCAGGATGCAAAGTCTTCTAAACATGAGTTCTGTACAATGAAAAATGATCAAAAATATTAGATAAGGTCCTAATCATTAATTGACTGTCTAGCACATCAATGCCTTTATAGTGACTTCATATGAAAAAGTGTGCCTATACTTTGAATGAAATACAGCCGTCAAGTACTTTACTGTGACTGACCTGAAGGTTGAGAAGAATAAAGATCAAGAAAATACTAGTTACATCAAAGCAGAAAATATGAATATCTAGCCTGGACATTGTAGCCAATCAAAACGTTACTTAAATATACTTGCAAAATTAACACAGCATGAATATTCATGCATGATTTCAATGACTTGAGGCACTCTTTTTCTCACACAAACAAGAGATAATGAGACCTAAAATTATTAATATCAAGAGTAAAAAAAAAACAACTGAAACTGGAATATAGTTACATCTTTGTCTAAATGTGTTTCTCAAAAGCGCCAGCAGATGGCAATATTAAACATGCCTTGTCAGAAACAAAGGTTGAGCGTTATCAGACTTACACATTATACACATTTTGATAGAATTTTCCCAGATGTACAAATGCTTTATTTTTATTTTAAGGTTTATAATCCACTGACATAAGAATTGGAATATAATTTTTTTTTTATTACAGACCATACAACACAAATATCCAAATCTACTCAGTGATGCGCTTCTAAGGATGACTGAACTGAGGTTCAGCGATAATTCAGAATAATGTCAATAAATCCAAAAAATGCCTGCTTCTGCTAAATGAATTAATGTACATACACTGAAAAAAAAAAAATTATAAACGTAACACTTTTGTTTTTGCCCCCATTTTTCATGAGCTGAACTCAAAGATCTAAGACTTTTTCTATGTACACAAAAGGCCTATTTCTGTCAAATATTGTTCACAAACCTGTCTAAATCTGAGTTAATGAACACTCCTCCTTTGCCGAGATAATCCATCCACCTCACAGGTGTGGCATATCAAAATGCTGATTAGACAGCATGATTATTGCACAGGTGTGCCTTAGGCTGGCCACAATAAAAGGCCACTTTCAAATGTGCAGTTTTACTGTATTGGGAGGTCTGGGGGTCCGGAAACCAGTCAGTATCTGGTGTGACCACCATTTGCCTCACGCAGTGCAACACATCTCCTTCACATAGAGTTGATCAGGTTGTTGATTGTGGTCACTGAATAGATTTGGATATTTGTGTTGTATGGTCTGAATGTGTGTAATGTGTAAGTCTGATAACGCTCAACCTTTTTTTCTGACAAGGCATGTTTAAGGGTCAGCTGTGGCCTAATGGTTAGAAATTTGGACTTGTAACCCGAAGATCGCAGGTTCGAGTCTCAGTGCTGGCAGGAGTTGTAGGTGGGAGGGAGTGAATGAACAGTGCTCTCTTCCACCCTCAATACCCATGGCTGAAGTGCCCTTGAGCACTGAACCCCCAGTTGCTCCCCGGGTGCTGGATATAGCTGCCCACTGCTCCGGGTATGTGTTCACGGTGTGTTCACTTCTCACTGCTGTGTGTGTGCACTTGGATGGGATTAAATGCAGAGCACCAATTCCGAGTATGGGTTACCATACTTGGCAAATGTCACGACTTTCACTTAATATTGCCATCTGCTGGCGCTTTTGAGAAACAAATTTGGCAAATATGTAACTATATTCCAGTTTCAGTTGTTTTGACTATTTTTTTTTTTTTTTACTCTTGATATTAATAATTTTAGGTCTCATTATCTCTTGTTTGTTTGAGAAAAAGAGTGTCTCAAGTCATTGAAATCATGCATGAATATTCATGCTTTGTTAATTTTGCAAGTATATGTAAGTAACATTTTGATTGGCTACAATGTCCAGGCTAGATATTCATTTTTTCTGCTTTGATGTAACTAGTATTTTCTTAATCTCTATTCTTCTCAACCTTCAGGTCAGTCACAGTAAAGTACTTGACGGCTGTATTTTATTCAAAGTATAGGCACACTTTTTCATATGAAGTCACTATAAAGGCATTGATGTGCTAGACAGTCAATGAATGATTAGGACCTTATCTAATATTTTTGATCATTTTTCATTGTACAGAACAGCTCATATTTAGAAGACTTTGCATCCTGAACATTATCTGCAGGGTAGTTCTGGAGCATATGGATCATTAAGAGTCTTGTTTTTTTTTATTTTAAGACAATACAAAATGATTAAAATACAAAATAATTAATGACAAGATAACATTTTATAAATACAGTACACTTAAATATAAATATTATGGTTTTTAAAAATCTGGAATTTTTAACAACTTAAGATAATAAAAATATAAAAACGAAAAAAATAAAATATTTTAAGTAACTTAAGATATTTAAAAGAAAAAAAAAAAGAATACAAATCAAGAGCATGTTACCACACTTAACATTAAAACATTACGGATAAATGACAACATAAAACAAAACAAAACAAAACAAAAAAACCCTTTTGGTGGTTTACTTATTTTAACAAAATAAAACAACCAACAGTGAACTTGAAGGAAATTATTAATTATTGGTTTTATTTCTTGTTTAAAATTCATCCCAACTGCATTTCTCAAGTCCTTTTGGGAAGTTGGTCATCACAGAGAATTAAGAACAGGGATACCATGGTCCTTAAACCAGGTACTGGTAGCTTTGGCACTGTGTGCAGGTGCCAAGTCCTGTTGGAAAATGAAATCTGCATCTCCATAAAATTGGTCAGCAGCAGGAAGCATGAAGTGCTCTAAAACTTCCTGTTATATGGCTGTGTTGACCTTTGACCTCAGAAAACACACTGGACCAACATGTGTGTGTGTGTGTGTGTGTGTGTGTGTGTGTGTGTGTGTGTGTGTGTGTGTGTGTGTGTGTGTGTGTGTGTGTGTGTGTGTGTGTCACCGTTCAGTGTGTTAAAAAAGAGAGAAGCTCTCTGGTAAATGTTGTGTGTTTTTATACACATACCTCTAATGATCAAGAACGGTGCAGTCTTTTCAAATGCCTCTTTCTGCAGCGGACCACCCTCTTTCATGTTTAATTTTTTTTAAACCCTAAAATACATTACAGATTGAGGTGGTTAACAATTGCGAACAAAGTTTGACATTTCAAAATGACTTCTGATTTGGGTTGTAACTTATTGAGTATTGACACCACAATGTTTGATTAATGTTGCACGTTTTGTAGGCTTTACCTGTCCAGCATCCGTCTGGCACTGTCTTTGAGGTTTCTTCCTTCAATTCTGCATAACTTTGACACCTGAACAACACATGCCAGTGTCAGGCATCTTTATTCCAGCAGTTTAAGTTTTTCTCTATTAGTGCCCCCACAATCTGTCTCTGCCTCCAAAATTGTCTGCACAACTGACTTCATAACAACACAGTGATAGCTGCTGTAACTAAAACGTAGTCCAGGACACACATTAACCTCAAATGTACATGGAATAATAAATTCACCCCTACATTTTATTACATTATGTTTTCTGTTTGTTCGGTTTTAATGCTGCATTACACATCTGAGCTATTTGGTAAACTTTTTATAATTGATCATTTTATATTGCCATTTTAAATCATTTGTATTCTTAAGCTTTACTATCAATTTGCAAATTTCAAGATAAATCTTATTGTACTTGTACAATGACAAAGATATTCTATTCAATTTGCTCATGCTCTCTCTGTATCTAACAAGCCATTGTTCAGTCATAAATTCAATATAATAATTAAAATAAATGATGGACTTTGTTCAAAGATGAGAGTTTTAGTTTGGAAATGTTGTTTTGGAGATTTTTTTGTTTGTTTGTTTTTTACCATTGCTGCCCGGATCTTTTCAATTTCCAACCACTTTTCCAGATGTTCAAACTCCTCCTCAGTTCATCCAATTCTTCTGTGTGTTCACTTTATAAATTAATATGGATTAATCTTTGTCAAAGCTGTTTGTTCTGTTGTTAGCTCTTTCACCTCTTCTTGCTCTGTTTTAAAATTGCTTGCATTTGTAAACACCTACAAATGATAAAACTTTTATGCTTATTACATTCTGCAATTAATCCTCTGAACACTTGCGTGCTGAACCGTGGGCCTAGTCACGGATTATTTTCAGCTACGATCTGCTCCCTCGACTAAAATATCATGGTTCCTAAACATGATAATAAACAAAAAATGAACATGTCAAAACGAAAACACAGATACTTACAAGACCAAGTAGGAATGTCCTTTACCGTTTGTTGTATGCCCGCAGCTCTCCGAAAGGTAAACTTAGTGCTCTCTCATGTAAAACAAAATTCAAAATGTTTCAAAAGTTTACTTGCATTTGATAAGAAGCAGCGTGGGCGAAAATTACATGTAAACAATTTTAAGGCTGTTTTGGCTATTCTTATCGCAGGTCTGATATAGGGCTATAGCCAAGCCATTAAAATTAGACCACAGATTGCCTCGATTTCATGTAGCCCATCCAATTTAGAGCTAAATCGTGGCTACATAAAGACCATGTCATGAAATGATGCTTATATCTTTGTAGATATTATTGACACTGTGAACATGATGGGATATCAACCATCTCATGTGCTGCCTGGGCAAAAACTACAGTGAATCAGGTTTGACTAGTAGTGGGCTAAATCGTGGCTACGCTCAGGCTACGTATTGAACATGTCAAAGAAATGAAACCAAACACCTTGCAAACGCTGCTGACTTTGTTTACATGATGGAATGTCATACATCTCACAAGTTATTTTGCCAAAAACCGGCATGAAACCAAAGTCAAGGTTATTTGGGCTAGAAGTGGGTTACACATAGCCAGACTATATCTGGTCTATAATTAACAGAGACGTTGAAATGGCGGCTATTGCTTGCTGGGTAGTTTCAAACAAAGTCACAGCTGAACTGCGGAGTGAGTCAATGATTCAATGACCTATTCATAAAGAGAGTCACTTGCTTTGTTCCTAAATGAATCAGCCGTTTGAACGAATCAATTGAATTAATGATTCAGTCACAAAGACTTTGACTTGCTGCCACCTACTGGCGGTTTTAGTTTAATTTTGAAAGTATTAATTGAGTCATTTAAATCATTTAAATTTCTATATTTAAAACTTTATATTTAAGACATTAATCTCATAATATTGTTATCATGAGATGCATTAATGCCATCTCTGAGACTTGTCAACATTCTGTAAATATTCCCTAATGCCACATTTGTACTCTTCTGTGCCATGCAAAGATGAATTGTTGATTCTGATTTCATTTGACTGGTAACTTATTCCTTAGTTTATAAATCTAAATTTTTGGCCACAAAAGATGACATACATTTAATAAAGTTAGAAAAATGGCATTACAAAGGTTAAAAAACTTTTGAGTGAAATATCACCTTATAATGGAAAGATTAATTTCTGTCATTGATCAGAAGGTGCCTAATCCTATTTTTTTCCCTTTTTTTTTTTTTTTGCAGAGTCCTTAAGAATGTAATGTTACCTTTTAAATCTAAATGCAAACCTTTTTGCAATCTACAAATCATGCAATACTGCACCAGTAAATAAAGTGTTCTGAGGGCTTAGATACTATTAGATACAATTACTGCCTGATGACTGGGAGAAATACAAACGATTACGAAATTTATGTACAACTCAAACAAGAAATGCTAAAGCCAATTATTACCGAGATCTATGATCTAAGTAACCCAAAGCAATTCTGGAGGAGAGTTAACACCCTAGTTGGTAAGTCCAATAATACTTCAGATAATATGATAATTAATAATGAAATAACTAATGATCCAGCTGTGATTTCAAATGCCTTTAGTTTGTTTTTTTCTCAAATACCGCTTGTTCAGCCTCCTGTTTTTTCACGCAGACCCGTGTGTTAACAGCCAACCCTGCAGTGCCTCATTCAAATTTAGGCAGGTCAGATCAACGGATGTTCAACAGGCTATTAATAAGCTTTCCAATAGCAGTGGTCCTGGCCCTGATGGCCTTGAGGGTAAGTTTATTAAACTTGCCTCGCATGTACTAGCACCACTACTGGCTGTGCTTTTTAACATGTCTTTTGATACCTGGTGAAGTGCCCCTCGCGTGGAAATGTACTAAAGTTATTCCTTTGCACAAAGGTGGAGACTTACAAATTCTGAACAATTATAGGCCAATATCAATAATTAATAGTGTGGTTAAAGTCTTTGAGAAAATAATTTTTAATCAATTATCTGATTATCTATCTGTTAATAATTTACTTACTCAGTGCCAATCAGGTTTCAGAAAATACTTCTCCACTACCACTGCTCTCTTAAAATTCTCTAATGATATATTTTCTAGTTTTGATGACAATCTGTGTACCGGTGCTATTTTTTTTAGATCTCTCCAAAGCGTTCGATTTAGTTGATCACTATCTTCTATTGGATAAATTGCATGCTATTGGCCTCTCGAGATCATCTTTACTCTGGTTTAATTGTTATTTTTTTCATCATCGTCGTCAGGGTGTGTCTTACAGGGGTTTGTCAGTCTGATTATACAGGTATAGGGAAAGGCATCCCTCAAGGTTCTTCTCTTGGACCTTTATTATTTTCTATCTTTGTTAAGATATGCCTTTATGCTGTACAGATTGTAATATTCATCTTTATGCCGATGATACAGTTATTTACTGTAGTAAACCTACCATCTCTGGGATAAACCTTTCTTTACAGCACGACTTCAATTCTGTACAGCAGTGGCTATTGGCTAATAAAACTTCTCCTTAATAAATCAAAGTCCTACTCTTTATTGTTCCATAGGAAAGCCTTGGATATAGGTGAAAACAACCTTAATCTTTGTTTTCTCGACTCCTCTCCTTTAGAGTCAGCTGAGACCTTTAAATATCTTGGTGTTTGGCTGGAAACTGATTTATCTTTTAAAACTCATGTACAAGCAATGACAAACAAACTCAACTCTCGTCTTAAAATACTTATCAATCTGTTAACTGTTTTAATTTCTGGTCAGGAAAAGAATAGTCTTACAGCTGCTCATGCCTATTTTGGACTATGCCGATATTATTTATCAGAATACTACTGCTTCTTGTTTGCATTCCATTGATGTGGTCTACAACAGTCTTTGCCGCTTTGTTCTCCACTGTCCCTTTAGGACACACCATTGTGTGTTGTACAGACATTTGTCCTGGTTTGCCCCTTCTGCCAGGAGACAGTATCAGCTGGTTACAATTTATTTTTAAAAGTTATTACTTGAATTATCCAGTTTATCTCAAGCAACACTTAGTGCTTTATAATTCACTATACAGCCTGCGACACAATGATCAGATTTTTTTTTGTTGTTCCTAGAGTTAAAAGAAGGTAGGGAAACTATGCATTTTGTTTTAAGGTTCCATATGATTGGAATAAACTTCCATTTTCTATCCGTTCTTTAAACTTCACTTACAGAGTTTCGAAGGGCCCTCGGGGGAACATCTTCGGACATTTGTCTTTGTTTCTAGTTTTGTTTGTTTTGACCTTGGACTTGGAATTCATTGGTCATGTGTTTATTATTTCTCATTTTTATGTCCTCATTTTTATTTATTTATTTATTATTATTATTATTGTTATTACCATCATCAATGTTCTTGTTTGTGTTCCTCTTAGTCCTTGATCTTGTGCAATGCTAGTCATGTGGTTGTTTTTTTTGTCATGTCACTTGTGGGGTTCGTGCTGGGTGGGGTGGGGTTGAGCATTGTGAGCTGGAATGTGTGTGTTGTTGTATTTGTTGTGCTGTTTTTGACCGTGATATTTGCTCTGCTGTTTTGGTTCATTTTGCTTTGATGTATTGGAGGACCCCCTCGAAAACGAGATGTTTCATCTCAAGGGGTTAATCCTCACAATAAAGATATGTTAATAAATAAATAAATTACTAATCATTCTCATTTTTTATTAAATAATTTTTTATCTTTCATTTCACTAATCAATATTTTATATTATTAGTATTATTAAACACATGGGGTCATTAATGATGCTTACATTATAATAATGTGCAAATCCACAACATATGTTTTAATTTGGCCAGAATTGCAGGTGCTTGTCTAAATACAAGAAGGTTTATAGAAAATATGAAATAAGTTGTTAATATAGATAATTAAGAGTTTTATATATTTAATACATCTGAAAGATCATCTAAAATGAGCATTGTTATTATTATTTTTAATATTATAAGCATTATTTATATTATTATTACATAATAATCAGTTCAGAGATTTCTCACCCAGACAGATTAGGAGTTTTTTTGCAAACTCCTAATAGAATAAAAATCAGACATGCAACTTCCAAATAGGCCTACTGTTTTTCTTCTTCCTTTCTTTTACTCACTTGTTCTCTCTCTGTTGTTAATGATGATCAGATCTGCTCCTCCCTCTGTACAGTATCTGCTCTCAGTCCAGCTCCAAAACCACAAGAGAGGAACACAACAAAACTCACTACAGCTGCTCTGGAGTTTCAATTCCTCTGTTATTCCATGTATTTAATCATGTCTCTAAAGCAGGTCACAGTGTGCTGCAAGAGATCAAATCCTCTACAGATGTGTTTTTGATTCTTAAGAAACACTTCAAATTCTTACTGGAGCTACAGGACTGACAATGACCAGTGATGTGGAGCCATTCATCATCTTTAATAATGAAAAAACATAATGGTAACATGTAAACAACATGCTAAATATCAATAAAGTAAAGCAATCTGGGGTTTAGCTTTCAAAAAAGCAAACATCTAATAATGGTAAGCCACATATGGTGTTTTTTGTTTTTTTTGTAGCAAAATACAACAGTTTTTATGAAGTGACTACCAATGAATACATGTATAGGCCTAAACAGGTATTACTTCTAGATCAGGAGTGTTCAGTCCTGCTCTTGCAGGGTCACCATCCTGAAGTCTTGATCTGTAACTCACCAGCCTGGAATCAAAAAGGAAGACCTTGATTTGTTGGTTTAAGATGTGTTTAATCAGCCGGGTGTTACGAAATACCCAGGAGGCTGAGGATAACAGGAAAGACAGTTTATTTCAGGCACAAGCAGATGCGGGGAGCGGGGTAGTGCTGGGACAAAAAGTGATAAGGAGACTGGCAGTGATGAATGGATCCGTAGTAGAGGGGTAGAGACGTAAGGTAGGGAGGTGTACCACAACACACGCAACGGAGATGGTTAAGGGAACTTCTGGAGATCGCTGGAGAGAGATTAGTAGAGATAGAGTTAGTCCTTAGAGTTAGCATAAAGGTAAGACCTTGTTGCGAAAAATGAGAGACCGGACTCTGACTGAGTCTGGATAGAGAGTTGATTGTGTGTGGTATAGAGGTTGTAGTGCGCAGAACGGTGATGATTGACTGTTGATGAGGGTCAGGTGGAAGTGCTCAGTACTCAGAGGTGAGGGCGCGTGCGCTGTGATTGAATGGAGGTCGAACCTGGCGTGTCTGTAACAGTACCCCCCTCCCCACGGCCCGCTCCTGAGGGCCGAGGAACCCCAACGACGTGGGGTGGACTCCTCTTCCTCTGGGAGCTGGCCTGTTGGATGACTGGAGAGTGGAAAGGTGTTTAGTAAAGTTCGGATCCAGGATGTCGTAGCGTGGGACCCATGAACGTTCCTCTGGACCATATCCCTCCCAGTCCACTAGGTATTCAAGTTGTCCACCACGCCGCCGGGAGTCCAGGATGTCTCTTACTTTAGCCAATGCCTCCATTCTTCCAGGGCTAACTTGATGGCCAACAGCTCACGGTTGCCGATGTCATAATTTTACTCGCCCGGGTTGAGCTTCCGGGAGAAGGGGTGGAGGCGACTGGGATTCCCCTGCTGCTGAGATAAGACCGCTCCCACTCCGGTAGTTGAGGCGTTGACTTCAATGACGAAGGGTCGGTTGGGGTCAGGATGGACCAGGAGTGGGGCGGTCGTAAATGCCTTCTTGAGGGAGTTGAAGGCCTCTGTGGCGGCTGGAATCCAGAAGAGAGGTGATTTTGGCTTATTCCGGGAGGAGACTAGTGAGAGGGCTGGTGATGGCACTGTAGTTTTGGATGAAACGTCTGTAGAAATTGGCAAAGCCGAGGAATCGTTGGAGTTCCTTGATGTGGTAGGTATGGGCCAATCCCTTACAGCATCTTACCTTCCCCTCGTCCATGTCTCCCGGATGCCACTGCTGTTGATGTTGTAATCAAGGAACTGCACTGAGGGCTGATGGAAGGAGCATTTCTCGGCTTTGAGGTAGAGCTGAAAGGCCCTCAGGCGTTGCAGGACCTCCGCAACGTGGCGACAATGTTCCGCTAGGCTAACGGGGAGTAAATGAGGATATCATCAATGAAGACGAGCACGAACTTATGAAGGAACTCCCGGAGCAACTCATGGATGAAATCCTGGAAGACGGAGGGGGCGTTTAACAAGTCCATACGGCACACGGCAGTACTCATAGTGGCCAGTAGGGGTGATGAAGGCTGTTTTCCACTTGTCCCCCTCTCGTATCCGGATGAGGTTGTAGGCGCTGCGGAGGTCCAACTTGGTGAAGACAGTGGCACCACGGAGATGTTCTAGGGCAGCTGGGACGAGGGGAAGTGGGTACTGGAACTTGACAGTTATGTTGTTAAGAGCCCGATAATCGATACAGGGTCGTAAGCCTCCGTCCTTCTTTTCAACGAAGAAGAAACTCGAAGCAGGCAGGGGAGGTAGATGGACGAATGTAAACCCTGGGCCACGCGCCTCCTTGATGTACTCCTCCATGGCCACCTCCTCTGGAATGGAAAGGGGGTAGATCCTTCCTTTAGGCACTGGTTCACCCCGGAAGCAGATCGATGGCACAGTCCCCACGGCCGGATGTGGAGGCAGCTTGGGAAGCACGTTTGGGGCAGAATACGTCACTGAAGAAGGGCGTAGCATGTTGGGATGGAGATGGAATTTGGTTCTCCACTGGGCTCTCAATTGAGGTAGTACAAACTGCAAGAGGTGCAGGGGTAGGTTTGGCTGGGACAGGAAAACCGGTGATGCAGCTCTGGAAACACAGGAGGTCGCCCCACTTCAGGACTTCACACGTCTTCCACGAGATGACAGGGTTATGCTGCTCCAACCATGGGCGCCCTAGGATGATGTCAGCGGTGGATTCCTCCAGAACCAGCAGGTGGATCTCCTCTTGGTGGAGTAGTCCGGTTAGGAGGGTAAGGGACCCACATTATGACGCACACATCTTCTACTCAAAAAACGGCCTTCCGGTTATTGTGTGGACCTGGTAGGCTGTCTGCGTTGCCGTGGTAGCGAGTTTGAGTCTGACGGCCGAGGGCCTGAGATAAAGTTGCCGGCTGACCAAGAATCGAGGAGGGCGGGAAAGTGGAAAGAGAGATGTCAGCGGCAGTCAGTGTCACAACAGTGGTGCGTGTGGTTTCATTTGATACTTCAAAGGGAGAATGGCACCTCACCATGGGACGAGGAGGACGGACGGGGCTCCGAGATAATATGCCCCGGGGATGCACAGTAGAGGTCATAGATTCTGGGCCAGCCGTCTTTGTCTTTCAGCCGCTGTGAGTCGATAGGAGTTGACTAGCAGGGTTCGTTGGCTGGTTCTAAGTTACAGTAAAAAATGACAACGGGGACGGCTGACAAAAATGGTGGTCAAAGGCAGAGTGGCGAAGTTGGTCGGGATGGCGCCTGGCCCTGGTGCTCTTCTAGGCACGACTGCATACCGGGTGGCAAAGCAGATGGAGAGTTGATGCGATGACGCGTTCAAGCTCGATGATATCCTCGTATGCAGCGAGATGCAACCGCACTCGAGGTTCCAATCCTGACGGTAGGTAGTCAGGCAAGGCCTGTTCGTTCCATCCCACTGGTGGCCCGCTAGAGTCACTGAAACTGAAGAGCCTATTCATTGACAGACATTTTTGCCCTGTTTAAGGTTATAACAGCTTCCCATTCTCACCAATAGACGAGTCCCAAGCTGGTCTGCCAAAAATTCTCGGAAATGTGTCTGATGACAAGATTGGAATAAGACTTGGATTAACTGGGTTATTCTGAGTTCCAAAATTGAAATCTGCCCAACAGAAGTGCCTTTACCATTGCAGTTGAGAACTCACGACTGCTACCTTGGATTTCTCGGTTGGGTCCAAGTCGAGGTTGCATCTCCAGGACCAGCGAGGCATTGAAGAAGAAAAAAACAGCTGCCATCCTATCCGCCGAACCAGGGAGGGCGCCGGCCGGGCCATGGGACTGGCGTGCACGGGGGGACAGGGGAGGGGAGTGCTGGCGTTGTTGGCGGAAGTGACGTGCTGGTGTCGGGGATAGCGGGTAGGAGTGGTGAAGTGTCCGACTTAATGCATTGAAAGGGTCTTTGGAAGGGATCCGTGAGACTCATGCTTGTGCCGATCCGGTTGGTCCGTTCTTCCTGTTACGCACTAGCCAGGCGGCCTGAGGATAACCGAAAAGGACAGTTGATTCAGGCACAAAGCAGAGGAGGCAGAAGGGTAGTGCTGGGAAAAAGTGATAGGAAGACTGGCAGTCGATGAATGGATTTTGTTAGTAGAGGGGCAGAGACGTCAAGGGTAGGAGGTGTTACCCACACACAAGCAGGGAGATGGCAGGCGAACTTCGGAAATCGCTGGACGAGAGTACGTAGAGATAGAGTTAGTCCTTAGAGTTAGCATAAGGTAAGACCTGTTTTGCGAACGAGACGCGGCCGCGGAATGAGTGCCGTGTGTGTGGTATGTTGTATTGCAGGAGGTGATTGACTGGTTTGATGAGGGTCAGGTGGAAGTGCTCCACGTGAGGGCGTGCGCTGTTTATTGAAATGTGAGGATGGAACCTGGCGTGTCTGTCACACAGTGGCGGAACATGGTTTAGTATCATTAGCTAAAAACTAAACATCTTATTGAAGCTAAAACACATAAAAGAATCACACAAATTAAAACGCATGTGCGGTTCTTTTGGGACCATCTACCCTTATCACAGATCCATTGATAAGCACCCTTGCAATTAACATCAATCCAACCTATCAATTCCGGTTTCTTTTTTTAAAATAAGTCCAAGCACAATTCTATAGTCTTCCTCCATTTGGCTCTGTTAATTTGTCCACTGGATGCCTAGACCCTGGCAACAGCATTTAGATGTTTTGAAAACGCGTTTCTTGCTCCTTTTCTCCTGCGTGATATTGATCCTAACTGTGAGAATCATTTATTCCATATATAATCAGTTCCATTGATTTCTCCAACCAGAGGTCACGCTGGTGCCATCACACCCATTTCCATCTGCCCTCTTTCACGTGTCAGTCCACACAATCCAAATTCTCTTGTATCAGTAATTTTTAACACAAATCCTAAATAGATTAAGCAATTACATGTTTCTATCATGAACCGCCACTGGACACAGTTCATATGACAAACCACAAACACAACACAGTGATCTTTCACTTCTTGTTCTCCACTGTTGTGTATGGCTGATCAGATCTGCTCATCCTCTCTGTACAGTATCTTCTGCTTTCATCCCAGCTCTTCTTCGTGAGGACATGAAGTAAGCTGAAGTCAAGTGGAACCATCCACCTGTAAACACAGCTAGTTCAGTTATTAGCTCATTATTCCCACCTAGAGTACAGTGAATGATGAAACTTGTTTTTAGTAACAGCATATTGCTTAGTTGCAATTCAAAAGTCACCTGTTTCATTGAGAATCTTCTGCAGCTGATTTCTCTCTTGATTGAACTGGTCTCTTTGTTTAGTCAGGTTGTCATTCTTGAATAATAATCCGTTCCTTTCATTTGTAATGTTTATGTACTTGGTTAGAAGCAGGTCACTCTGTTCTGTGAGGTTGTTAATCTTGGTTAGTAGCTTGTGTGTTTCTTCTCTGTGTTTGGGTTCTTTGTATGGACGTGGACATACAGCACTATGACTGCAGTCAGCAGAAAAACACACAGCAGCTGTTGGAGAGACTTTAGGACTGTTAGGTTCTGATCAGGTAATGGATGAGTAAACCCCCCTGGG